>NC_034594.1:48723290-48733642 GCF_900095145.1 Mus pahari
AGTATAGGGATGACTACACTGAGCACAGGGAGTACAGGGATGACTACACTGAGCACAGGGAATATAGGGATGACTACACTGAGCACAGGGAGTATAGGGATGACTACACTGAGCACAGGGAGTATAGGGATGACTATGCTAAGAATGAAGACCAACATGTGGCTACTTCATTCCTCCCAAAAATATAAAATAAAATACCCATGACGAAGTTGCAGAGACAAAGTTTGGAGCTAAGAGGAAAGGATTGACTATCCAGAGACTGCCCTACCCGGGGCTCCATCCCTTAATCAGCCACCAAACGCAGACACTATTGCACACGCCAGCAAAATTTTGCTGAAAGGACCCTTATATAGCTATCTCTTGTAAGGTTATGCCATTTCCTGGCAAACACAGAAGTGGATGCTCACAGTCATCTAAAGGATGGAACACATGTCCCCCAATGAGGAGCTAGAGAAAGTACCCAAGGAGCTGTAGGGGGCTGCGTCCCTCTAGGTGGAACAACAATATGAACTAACCAGTACCCCCAGAGCTCGTGTCTCTAGCTGCATATATAGCAGAAGATGGCCTAGTCAGCCATCACTGGGAATAGAGGCCCCTTGGTCTTGCAAACTTTATATTCCCCTGTACAGGGGAGCACCAGGGCCAAGAAGGGGGAGAGAGTGCGTAGGGGAGCAGGATGGGGGGTATAGGGGACATTCGGGATAGCATTTGAAATCTAAATGATGAAAATATTTAATAAAATAATTTAAAAAAAAGGAATGACTACACTGAGCATGGGGAGTATATATGTGTAAGCGTGTTTAGATGGGCACCTGTCACTGCTAGTTCCTCTTCCTATTTTCCAGTTGTGGACGAATAGGGGAAAAGAACTTTTTCACTGAAAAGAAAATAGAGTACACTTAGACTAAGCCTGGCTCCCTCTGCTTGAGACAATCTACCCTTTTACGTCAATTCCTTTTATTGTATGCTCACAGAAGTGGACATCTTTGCCTTGCTGGTATTTCAGGACCACTCAGGGATAGGAGGAAGGAGAGTGTATCTGTGTCTAATCGGTCATGCAGAAACATTTGAAAATTTTCTTGAGACTTTTATTAAATCCTCTCATTATATAAACCTGAACAAATTAATGCAGACCTGTGGTACTTTGAATGGAATTGCTTGTAGGTTACCCTGGTGAATGCTGTGGTCAAGCCTTGGAGCCCATGAACACTTAAAGCAAAAAACAAACAAACAAACAAAAAACAAAAAACAAAACAAAAGAAACCAGAACCAGGCTTCTTACCATTTGCAGAACATATCTCATATATTAGGAAGTATTTTCAGAACTTAGAACCTAAGAATCCTATACTTTTTATAACATGCTTCACTCTATTAACTTATATTAGGAAATTGAACCTCTGACGTGCTTCAGGTGAAACAGCCTCCAAACCACCAAAGAAAGACAGTCTGCAGCTATCTTTTGAGTCCACAACTTAATCACACCAGTGCTATTGGACATATATTAGGAAGAAAAAATGTAGTTGAAAGTTAAAATTTCTGTTGCTTAAGGATTACTAATACCAACATATTACCCAGAGCAAATTTATTAGTATGTTTGGAAAGGGGCTAAATAGAATGGAATACAATTTATGAGCAACAACCAGTTCATACTTCAGAGTGGCACATAATACTTTAATCAGGTACAACTCTTAAGTGTTTGTCCCAGTTTTCCCAGTTATGGATAGAATCAGAAGAAAACATTTTAGTGTTGTGAAGTATATAGAGAGCTTATTGGAACTGTCTTTAGCAAAACTAGCAGTAAGGAGCAGGCAAATTCTGGTCATACTCAGACTACCACGTGAATTAAGTGATTGCAAGAAGGCTCATAAATCCCTAGGAAGCACGAAAGCTTGGGCAGTGGAGGACGCCTTTAAGTTGGAAATCATAGTGATGGGGTGCACTTGAGTAGTGCGAAATCTGAGTGAGGAAGAATTCCATACCATGCTACTGTGGGTGGCTGGAGAGAATGCCATGAAACAAGTAGTGATGTCACTAAGTAGTGATGTCACCTGGGGGCATTGTGCACGTGTATGATAAAATTTCAAAGAATCTTGGCAGATTTAAAATTGAGAAGCAAAACGTCAGAAACATTAGAAAACATACAGAATGAGTTTATTTTAAGTAGGTTTTAATTGATAGTCATTCATAAAGAAAGTAACTATCATCACAAAATTATTTTTCACCTCCCCTTCAGTTATTTGATCCTTGATTCTTTAATGTAAAATAATATAATCCAAGGATTGGGTCTTTTCAATATTTTAATATTTCAAATGTGTTGACAGGTAAAGCACTTGCCTCATAGCTATTATTTTATCAAAATTTAAGTAAGTTAATATTCTTTCTAGGATTTTATGACAATGGGATAATAATCCAAGCTCACTTTGGAACATCTGGTATACCCTCTGTGAATGAAAAATCCATTAGAATTTTAAATTATTTTTGTGCAACATCTGTACAGCTGTCTGATTCTAAACCAAGTGAACTGGCCTACATGACAATGATGCAGAATGACAGGGCAGTAGTGTAAGTAGCTACCCTTTCTCAGGGAATAGGATCAACCTGTTTGACCATTCCTGATTCTACTATGTGATTGACTTTTAGTCAACAGTGTACACTGTGTCTTAATATATCATCAGGCCCAATACCAGAATCGCTTAATTTTTTCTGGTATTTCTTTTAACCCCAGCATGTTTCTTTATAAGTTGTTTTCTATAGTTAGTAGTTCCAAATAATCTGCAAATAATCAATTGCTGTTGATGTGTATTTCATTCTGGCTCACTCTTTGCCAGCATGGGAACTCTGGTGATCATATGATTAGGAAAGTGGTAAGCATACAGAAATATAATAGCCTGACTCAAAACCCCGGGGACATAGTTGAATGCTCATTCCTAATCAACATAGATTCAAATCAACTCAGATTTCAGTTTTTAATCCCTGATTAATTATAATTATGTATAACAAGGATTTTTATTTCTCTGTGCTAAATTTTGAGAACCCTCTGTTTTCAATAGTATGCAATTATTTAAAAAGAAAATAAAAATAAAACTCAACCAAATTCACATTAACCTGTGGGTGGTTGATACTTGTTATTAATTTTCATTTATTGTATATAAACCTAATTATACTTTGGTAAACAATAGCCACTCCCAATGCTAAAGGCTCAGTCATAAATTTCTGAACTTGTATAAAATTAACTGTATATATGTGTGTGTATATATATATATACATATAATATTATATATACATATATACATATAATATATATACATATACATATATATACTATTATATATGCACACATGTTTTTATGGTTCTAAATTCCTTAAAAATCATTTACAACTCACTTTATAGATAATATTTCTGTATTCTTTGATTTCTTTTAGTAGTTCTGAATTCCCTTACTTATTCCCTGTATTATTTGTAGAAATATGTCCTGATGACTTCCTAAATAGTTTCAGTGTCTTTGAGTAAGTAGTTAATTTGATTACACATTAAAGATATTAATATAATATACAAGAATATAAAGTTTTGGGTAATCCAAAGAAGTGCATATAAAAATTTAATGTGAGATTTTCTCATAATGGGAATCTTGTTAAACAGTAAAATTAATATTTAGTGGGAAAGAGAGCAAGGCCCAAGAGTTGGATGTTATTTATGCATTTTTGACAAACTGTTGAGTGCTGCTACCTCCATGGCTGGTTCCCATATGAAATTGAGACTTGGTCTTTCAAGTTCTGTAAAAAATTGTGTTGGAATTTTTATTGAGATTGCATTGAATCTGTAGATTGCTTTTGTAAGATGTTCATTTTCACTATGTTAATCCTACTAAAAGCCTTCCATGAACATATCTTCTGATGTCTTCTTCAATTTCTTTATTGTGGGACTTGAAGTTCTTGTCATACATATCTTTCACTTCCTTGGTTAGAGTTACACTAAGATATTTTATAACAGATACAGATATCCAAAAATTTGATTGGAGGTCAGGGTCTCTTATGGAAGAGTAAGGTTTGAAGGTCCTGAATGGGAATCCTATATGAAGAACAACAGACTAAACTAACCTAGACCCCTGGAAGCTCTCAGAGGCTAATTCACCAACCAAAGAGTGAGGCCCCTGGCACATATGTAGCAGATATGCAGCTCGGTCTTCATGTGACGACACCCAAACACCCTCCACAATGCCAGGTGCAGAGGCTCTCCCTCAAGCTGTAGCCAGAGGCTGGTATCCCTTCCCCAACATGGCTCACTTGTCTGACCTCAGTGGGAGAGGATGCACCTAATATGGCAGAGACTTGATGTGACAGAGTGAGCAAGATTCACAACCCCCATCCCACCCCTCTCAGAAGAGAAGGGGGTGTAACATGGGGGAACTGGGAAAGGGCAGCACTTGGCTCATAAAAAAAATAGATAAATAAATACAAGAATCAAAGTACTAATGAAAGTGGGTTTTTTTTTCATTAAAAAAAAAAAAAAGCCCTGAAGTTTAACTAGATTATTTTCTTCAATTAGAGTTAATACACTATTGATCTATTCTTTATACCATACATGAAAAAAAACTGTCTAATTCTTTTATACAGGCCTACATAAAACATTCAAAGACCATGCTTATGATCAAATTATTACTCTGTTATTTCCCACGCTTTCACCTGCTGTTCTGTACCTAATTTATTTCCAAACTGAGGATATTGTAGTTTCTGCATGCATGAGATTAAGAGAATAGAGGTCAACACCCTCATTTTGGAAGAAAAGGTAACATTCTACTGTGGGGTAATCTTGATAGGAAAATTCTGTGCTGCTACAGTGGCTGGCATTTAAGGAACAAAGCCTGGTGTTTGGGAAGGGCAGAAACTGATTACAAGAAGGATATTTTTGCTCTACTACATAATGCTGAACACACGGAGCGGGGTTCATGTTGATTCCCCATCCTTTCTGTAGTGATAGCCTTAGGATTGGCAGTCATACCTATAATGAGGAATTACCCACTTGGGGGTCCACTTAATTGTTCTTTCCATCAGTTATGGACTATGGCATGAACTGTGGCCTGAAGTATTGGACAGTCCATAGGCAGGTGTCTTTCTGCAGACATTTACCTTGTTAATTCTGAAATTCTATTGGATTGAGAAGTGCCTAGTGTGCCAACCCTTTTCTTGCTTTTTAAATAAACTCAAATTCTATCAACAATCATCTGTCATTTCCATGTTATTAGCTTTCTAAAAGTGTTGTTTATCTGTGCAGTGACTGATGAGAGAGTGGCTGAAGGTCTAGTAAGTTAATCACTCTTCAGAAAATCAATAAATAACAGTGTCCAAAATTCATCACAGTACTTTAAAATATCACAATGTTACCTATAAACTAGCTCCTTAAAACACTCTACTATGATAGTAACACTGGATATATTTATAAAATTGTATTGAGATTTGTCAGAATTATACAAATTGCTGAGGAACAGTAACGTCACAGTCTGCTACTTAAGAAAACTAAACAGTGTACTTACTGTCTCATTTTTTCATTTTTGTGACATTATTTTATCCAATAGAGATCTTGGTATATCATTTCAAATAAATTTTAAGCTCTACATTAGAAATTATAAATTATATATTCACAAGCACTTATTTATAATTGATTTAGGAATGAATTTTTAACCAGTACCTGTCACTCACCTATAAACTACTTTTTCCAGAATCAAGGCTTTATTTCATCCCATCTTCTTATTAATTCAGTTGTTTGTTACCTTGTTTAGACATTGATGTTAGCATTATGACCCCTCCCCATCAGTCAGTATACCATGAGAGATGTACTCCAATTCCTCTGCGGCACTCACCTATTTCCTAGGCTATTTAGGGAGTATGCCCAGAAAAGTGTCCTGTGTCTCATGTGTTTGGACCTGGCCCTTCTTCAGGCACTGTTGCTTCTCCCAAAGAGTTATCTGCATTATTAAATGCAATTTCTTGTGAGAAACATGTACGAAGGGACCATGAAATGACTTAATTGATGTATGATTTTATACTGCTTTTTAATTTCCTTTTATTAAAAATATTTGTTATAAAGACAAACTTATACTATCCTATTGTTCATTCCTCTCACTTAATCATAAACACAGAATCCATACATCTTTTAAAGATATAACATATGTTCCTTAAAAAACTTGATAATTATTAAAAACATGCATATAAATAAAAATTTCACAGATCAAAGTTAATCACATACAAAGTCTATACAACTTAATGAATTTCTTTACAATTAGAATTGACATTTAAGACAGACTCTGTGAAGCTTCATACTAAATTTCACACTTTCAATTTCAAGTCTATTTATGAACTCTTATGCACCATCCACCCAAGCAAACAAAGAAACAAATAAATCAGCAAAGCAATGCCCGGCAGAATGAGCACAGGAAGAAATTAGTTTTATATCATTGTTCACATCTCGTCCCATAATCTACCTTAAGTTCTTATTACCCCCTTATGTTTCTCTTTTCTCCATGGTTTACTGTAACCACAAGTACATTTTTTAAATACACACATGCATTATTGGCTAGATTCCACATATGAGAAAGATCATGTGATTTCTTCCTGAGATTGTGTGACCTTGCTTAATTAACATTCTAAGTCTATCCATGTTCCTGCAAATGTTTCTGACTTACTTTGTTTAGAATCATGTAGTATTCCATTTAATATATATTTCAAAATTCCGTGATATATTCATCTATTGGTGTACAAAAGGTTGATTCTAGTTCTTTGTAATAGTGAATAAAGCAGTAGTAAACATGGGAATATAAATATCTCTATGGTAGGACATTGAGTTCTCTAGATATATGCCTAGGAGTAAAATAGCTAGTCATATGATTGTTCTATTTTGAAATTTTGAAAATCTCTAAAGAGAGTTCTTCGATTGCTGTATTAATTTGTACTCCACTAACAGTGAATAGAGGCTATTCTGTGTACTGTTAACTCTGTGCTGATTGTGTTCTTTGATGTTTAGAAACTTTCTATTTTCATGTAGTTTTAACTATTGGTGTTTGGGATTAGTTCCCATGTTGGTGGTGTAGATATTTCCCTACATCAATATCTTGAGGTGTAGCCACTGTGTTTTCTTCTAAAATTTCAGTGTTTGAGGTTTTATACTGAAGTTTCTGATCTGTTTTATAATTGATTTTTGTACAAGAAAAAAGGTATAAATCAATTTAACTCTCCTGTCAATTGAAAGCCAGTTTTGCCAGCACCATTTGTAAACTAGAGTATCATATATGCTTACTTATCAAGAATTATGTGGGAAAAATTAAGCTTCACTCTTATTTCAGGGTCTTCTGTATCCCAACGGTCTTCCTGTCTTTATTACTGTAGCTTTATTCTATAGTTTGCAGTGGGGTATTGTAACACCTTTAGCATTGCTCTTACTCATTAGAATTGCTTTGGCTGTTTGTGATTCATCATGGAAGAGTTGGGAAAATTAAACTTTAAAACCTCCCTGTGGCAGGATAAGTTCAGATACCTAGAAGCATATCACTGGTCATATAGTGCTGCCCAGCTTGATCATTATAGCCTAATATTCTTAAATTCCATATTTCAGAAAGGACTCGATGTGATGGATGCTGATGTGACTCATACCACAGTTTGTAGTCTCTTTTGGGATCTGTATTGGTTACCAGATCTTGCTCAAGGAAACTCTGTGGTTAGATGTGTCTGCTATGTCCCCATGTTTTTGTTGTCAATGTCTCCTCACTCCTCTGTCTTCTCTCGAGTCCATTTCCACTGTGTGCCTCAGTTCAATCACTCAATTGCCAGTTCCCAGGTCTGCACTGAGATGGCCAACAGATAACTGGTGGAGTTTCAAAAGGTTCCGGCCTTGACACTTAAGAGACTTGCCGTACTGTCAGGGCTTTATATTTTTCCCTTATAATTTTATGTAGTTGAACCCAAATAACTACTCAAATCATCCCAGTGGTGGCAGTGCATTCCTCACTACATACTCCAAAATTCTTGGTTCCTGAATGAAAGACACACCCATGCAACCTTATGTTTTAATATGCCTTAAACAGCTCAAGAGCTGGGTCACTTTTTAACTTACATATGGCTAACACACTCCCCTCCGATATTCCTGAGTTATTACTTACTAAAATCTATATCCCATCGTTGCTGCCACGGATCCAGACCTAAAGCCCTCCTGAGCCATAATTCCCGACTCTTCCATGATGGCTAAGCTCTTTATCTGCACCTCTAGGGCCTGTGGTATCCTTTTTTCTCCTTGGCATGGTGGTTATCTCCTTCCTCCTCCCTTGGTCCCTTTCCCAGGAAACCTCAAAGTCCCGCCTTTGTCTCCCTGGCATTGGCTGTTGGCGACTTTATTTACCAATCAAAATCAATTGGGGGCAGGGACCTTCAGTGTTACAAACAGACTGCAGATTCTTGTGCAATTTGGGGAATCCAATTAACGTAATACAAACATTTTTACTTTTTGAGCCATGAAAACTTGAACGGAGAACATTTTAATCATTTTTGCTTCATTCAGGGATCATTGGTTCTAATGAGCAGAAAACCCTCAGAGTATTTCGGCGCTGTACACAACAAGTCCACGTATGTGCAGACAGATGTGGAGACTTTGGCCACTATCCGAGACTGGAATGGAGACTAGCTGTCTCCTTGGAGTGAGCAGACTCTTCTGTGTTTTAATCAGCCACTTCTTAACAATTTTCTTCTGAGACTAGATCCGCAGCTCTGCAGTCACTGCAGCTGTGTGGGTCTCCACGGTCCTGAAGAGCAGTATGGTCAGACACCTTTTCCTGCTCTACCAACCAAGGCACAGAAAAGAACAGATGGGAGTAAAGCTTATATCAGAGACTTTGGGACCCCTCACGTCTACTCTGATATGTCATCTTGAGCTAAAAATATCTTAAGAATATAGTTATTCACAATTTATATTTTCTTTATGGAAAAGAACCTAGATGTTTTTCAGATTTTCAGTAATTTCACTTTTGATGATTTGACCTTTAGAAATGATGGCCATTGTCTGTTAAAGTCATGCAACATGACCTTGTTTAAGTGGGAGAAAACAATTACTATCCATTGACAAAGAAGCTGCTAGGCCTTTTGTATTTAATGTCTGAAACTGTATCAGCTGGATGAAAGTGGACGTTTTTATTAATGACACTGTCACATTTCTCTTTCATCTTCTGTATTACTTGTTTCAAAATGATGCAAACAACTAATTGATGCAATTTATTGTGAAGCATTTGTATGGAATCATAAATGGAATCAAGGGATGAAGACTGTCATAGTTGAAACTGATACTTTAATGAGGAGAATGGCATGGAAGAAAAGATTGTAAAGAATCTATGAGCTTTGAAGCTGCTGCTAGTATGCTAGTATGATGATCCTCTAGTGAAGGGTTTGGTGTGTTATGTTATAAAGCAAGGTCATAGACATTAACTTTTCTGTTTCTTTAAATTTGTTCATTTAGTGCCCTGTACTATATACCAGAAATGAACAACCAGTCACTACATGATTCAAATTAAAATTGTATTAATATACACACATACCCACACATCTATAAACACTTAAGAAGGTGAGTCTTGAAGGTGATATTCCAACGGGAGTGACTCATTATAAGTCATGTAGTTCTTAAAGTTCATTTGAATTAATAATCAACACAGATGCTATTTGTGGTTAGAAAACCACAGCCACATGCATAAGTCAGTTTTCCAATTAGAATTGCGGAAGTTAGTGTGGTTATAATGCTGTTAATTCAAATGATTTCATGTTTCCAGCCTAAAATATATCTAGAGATGTGACAATGTTTAGGTTCTAATTATATTTTTTACTTAATATTTAAGTAACTCTTAAAAACATCCATTAAAGTATTTTATACTGAAGTCCTGATCTACCTTTAGGGTATTTTGAGATCAAAGAGTTTTGACCTTTAGTGGGTAGTATGGTAATCCAGCACATTTAACATTTAAGTGTTATGAACTCAGTGCAAACAGGCAAAGCATTCCTATGGTGGCCTTAGTTAAGTTAGACTCATTCAGAGAAAGCATTCTGATGAGGATGGCTGAACTGATAATTTTATAGTTTAGTTCAGAATTTGGATACGTTGGGTGGTGGAAAGGAAATGAGTGGAAGGCTGTTAAAAGATGAGAGGCATGTTTAAGAGAAGTGCAGAAGTATAAGTGATAGGACTGTGCAGTATAACTTACTGTGAGCGAGTGAGAGACACAGAGACAGAGACACGATGAGACAGAGACAGACAGAGACAAAGACAGAGACAGAGAGGAAGAAAAAGAAGGTGGAGAAGGAGGAGGAGGAGGAGGAGGAGGAGGA
>NC_034594.1:48733667-48743815 GCF_900095145.1 Mus pahari
GAAGAAGAAGAAGAAGAAGAAGAAGAAGAAGAAGAAGAAGAAGAAGAAGAAGAAGAAGAAGAAGAAGAAGAAGAAGAAGAAGAAGAAGAAGTAAAAGCCAGAGTACATTTTGAAGTCAGAATCTGCTTGAAGTCTTGAAATCTTAGTATGTGTCTTGGATCACTGAGTACATGAGAAAGAAGTACTCATTAAAATAAAAATGCATGTGGAAGACTGCATGATGGAGAGAAGAGGGAGAGATACTGAGTGGAATGCATCCATTAAAAAATAAAAAACACTAGTGGGAAATTGAACATATCCAAAGAACAGGGCACGTTTGAGCTTTGAAGATACAAATTTGAGAGCCATCCTGTGTTCCCATGTTTATTCTCTGTATTTGTGGTATTAGAGACAGAAAATTATTTTCCTGTGGGTTTTAAGAATGTAACCCGAGTTACACCTGCAAATGACTTTCTTTTACTTTGTTTAAGAAATATATTAAACATCAAAGGCCCATGAATAATTTAAAATAGTTCTAGTTCATTTCCTCCTTTTTATCTTTTTAATAGAATATTTATATGTTGCCCATTACTTATCTTTCAAGAAGAATGCATCCTCATATCCTTATATTAACAGGAAATTGAATATGGGACATTACAATGAAGGCCTATAGTAATTTACTATGACAGTGACTTAGTGGGAGCGCTTTAAAATTATTTCTAAGCAAAAAATATGTAGTCACCTCATATATTTGTGATTTTTTTGCATGAAACCTCAAAGGTATAAAAAATGACATTGTAATAAAACTTTTTATCCATGTTAAAATTACAGTTGGACAGCAAAGTAGCTGAAAGATGCTGGATTATAAAATAGGGTTCTTGTGCTTTGTAACTAGAAAATATGCTTCTGACTTAACTAGTAATATGGTCACTTGTTTCTTGAGAAGCAAAGGCATGTTGGTAATGTTTTTAAAATTTACCATACTTTTAAACTAGTAAACTAGTATTTACTATGTCTCATGAAGAATAAAATGTCAATTGTAGTTAGAAAGCTGACTCAGGAATTATGAATGCAGGCTATTCTTCCAGAGGACTCAGGCTCAATTCTTGGAACCCAGTGATGCCTCAATCCATCGTTACTTTCAGTCCCAGAATGTCCAACAACTTCTTCTGCCCTTCATGGGTACTATGCACACATGTGGTCCATGCATATCCAAGCAGCAAAACACCCATGCACATTAAAACCAGAACAACAATAACCAATTCGAACTGTTTATTAGACTTCACAGTGCTCATCCTTGAATGAATTATAATAAAAGGACAATAGAGACCATTTACTTGGTTCTGCTGGTGTGTTTCTTGCTCAGTTCTAGTGGAGTAATGTGGAGGACCAAAGCTCTCAAAAGCAGATCAGCTCATAGTATAGATGAGAAAAGAGATAGACTTTTTCCTTCTGCCTTTATAAACATGTCCTCCTAAAGTATTTTGGGTTTACTTTTCTGTCGTGTGGGTATTTTATCCATGAACAAATGGAAAGTGACTATCATTGCAGTCAGTTATGAGTTTTCTATAACTTTGGCTGATGGCCAGAGTCGACGAGGTTTCTAGCACAAATGAGACTGAACCCAGCTGGGACTGACAGTCCCAGGTCCCTAGACCTGTTCTGTGACAGGGAAGGACTCCTTCCCAGTCTCCCCCTGCTCACATACCTCTTCCCAGTGTTACCTTCCTTTCAGAATGCCTCCCCCTAAACACTGAGGTGCTGGGGGCCCTGCTCAGCTTATACATTTTTCAACTATATCTCATGAGTAATATTTCTGATTTACAGAATGGCAGATCTTTGGCAATGTTTTAATATTGGAAACCTAATCCTAAACCAGCTTTATGGTTAAAAAAAAAAAAAAGCAAGCAGAGTCGTTAACCTACAAAGTGAAAGTGTGTTCTATGAAAATGATGATGGAAAATGGCTAGTGTCCTATGAAAGTTCTAGCAGCAAAATTCCCACAGCCTTTTAGTGTATGTTTTCATAGGATAGACTTAGAAGCAGCAGGAGGTACCATGCCCTGGTAGAGTCTGTAGACTGTGTTTTAACATAAACTTGGTATCTGCATGGGAAAAGTCATCTACTAACCNCTGGAAAGACCAGTCTTGAAAATGTACATAGCATTCTTTAACGTGTATAAGACTCGTCAGTTCTCAACATCAATGCTCCTTGACATCATGAATTCCAGTAAAAGTGACATTATTTTTAAAGAACTTTCCCACAGGAAGAGATGTTTCTAATGGAGGAAGGCCATATAGCTAAAGTTACAGGAAAGTTCATGCATATTATAAAATAATTATAAAATAATACATTGAAGTATTTTTTCATTAGGCTATTTAAAATATTGCTATTGTTAATGAAAAAATATTCAATGAGACTTATTAAAAGAATGATGATATATACGTTATATAGAATTATCTTGATGTGTAGTAGAAACCAACACATATATAGATGCTTGGGGGATGAGCAAGGGAGAATAATTGANTCNACTGGAATATAATAAGGACAAGTCTGAATGCATATCCCAGGAGCAAGATAGAATTAGTGAATTAAAAAANATCCTAAGAGGACACNCACATTAGAACTGAAAGAGTATTCTGGCTTAGGGTTCTTGCTAAAGGCAAGATGCCTAATGTGGTGAGAAATGA
This sequence comes from Mus pahari, assembly GCF_900095145.1. Taxonomy (NCBI): domain Eukaryota; kingdom Metazoa; phylum Chordata; class Mammalia; order Rodentia; family Muridae; genus Mus; species Mus pahari. Next base: position 48,736,337 of record NC_034594.1, read on the forward strand.
AGAAGCTGATTAGATACTGAGGGGGNGAAATACCGGGTGTAGGATCCACGCTACATGGACCTCACCAAATTCATGCTTATGGACAACCAGAGTGAACAGGAAAGCTCAGACTTAGAGCCTACATGAGAAGAGAATTCAGGGGAGTTTGGAGGCCTTTANCTAAGGAGNGGATAATATTANCACACTTAAAGTTCCTTGTCCCACTTATCTTGTGGGTTTGACACTTTATTTATATTAAAACACTTAGGCAGACAAAGTTCTGACTCTAGCTGGTTTAGNATTTATGCACAGAAGGTGGAGGAAGGCATTCNAATCCCAGCAAAGGCATGNAGAGACTGCGTTTTACTTTGAGTTCTGGGAAAACAGAACAAAACTACATTTAGTTCCATGCATACAGCTATGAAATTGTAAAGGAAACCCTGACTGAATCAGCATAGCCTTTAACTCTCTTTGATCAATTGTATTTTAGATTGGATCTAAGTAATTGGTTTGTAATTCTNTACACCAAATATTTGCTCTTAAGTGCTTGTTTAAATTTTTAAAATTTTACCAGGCTTCATAATTAATAAGTCAAGCAACTAGCTGAAAAATGCAAATATATCTAACAAATAAAATGCGTGTATTCACAATACCATCCTTTTTCCTGATGTTCCATATCTGAAAAGCATGTGGCAGTTGTAACATTGGGAATAATAGTCTAGATGACTCTTTGGGCCTTTTAGCCACGAAATTCTTTGGAGAGCTGTGGGAAGTCTCTCTTCACAGGCAGGGTATTCATCTGAGGGTACAGGCTGTCTGTTCCCCAGGAAAAAAGGAAGTTCAGCATTTGAATGGTGCTAATGAAGTTCCTTGCTGTGCATCACAGAGCATGAAATTTGAGGTTGTTGGGGTGAAGCAGTCTCTAAATGGAATAGCCACTTTGTCTGTAGGAAATATGTTGCTTCGGTAGCAGATGCCACTTACAGGGGTCGATTCTCCATTCCGTATTCCATATGAGGACCACGCTCCAAATTTGCTAGTATAATATTGATTATAGTGCAGTCTAATGTTTTAAAAATTATGGAAGTTTTTTTTTTTTCCTTTAATAAATGACATACTGCAACCCCACCATGATGGACAGAGATTTCTGTTCCAATCCATTTACCCCTACATTTAGAAAGACACCTGATTTACCCATTTCTCATTCAAACATAAGTCAATGGCTTTCCATTGAATCTGCTGTGGCTTTAGCATAGTGCATTGGGGTGCTGTTTCAATACTGCTGCTTCCTCCTGATCCTAATCTTATTCAGATATAGTGACATTTGCCTATGAGTGCATGTCTTTCCCTGGAAACTGGCAGGATTTTGCAAGCTAACATTTTATATGGATTTTGGTTGAATTTATAGAATAGTCATCACAGCTTTGATTATCTAGAAATGCTTTTCTCTCTCCTTTATCTCCACCCACCACCTCTGTCATCTATGCTCATGAGCTCTCAGATAGCTAGCAATATATGTTTTTACATGTTTATTGCAAGGCTGTAGGTATTTTACTTTCAAAATTCACATAGTCAAATAATGTGCTAAATGTTTATATTTGATGATCCCCTGAAGATTTCTTCAATATTCTTCCAAGTATTGTTGCCAATACAACTGATGGTAATTAACCCCTTTATTGTTTATTTTTAAAGACAAGGTGTACTTGGGTGTTTGGAACTTGCTGAGTAGTGCAGGCTAGACTTGAACCTATGGTAATTCTCTTTCCTCAGACTCCTAAGGTATGGAATTATAGGAATGTATCACCCTGTCTAGTTACATTTCTCTTCTAGTTCCGTTTCTTCATCTGTGTTTTATACTCATTCATTGCCATATCTAGCTGAAGAATCAAAGTAGACTTCACCTCACACCCATACCGCATCAATACTCCCTCTGTGTCTATGATTTCATGTGCACAGTTGAATGTGTAATGTATTTTTATTTCTGCTGATGTTGCTATACATCCTGTCCTTTTCTCATGTCTGCTTGTTCAGGGCCTTTCATCTCTCTGCTTTTATTATTCCCTCTTCTTCTTTAATCCTATCTCCACTTTCTGTTCCATGGGAGATTTCTCCCTATTTTCTCCATTACCTATAAATTCAGTTTCTCCGTACTCCTCATGGAACACTGTATGATCTTCAGAAGAGTTGTAAAAGTTTCTCTGAGGACTAAAAAGGTGGTTCAGTGGTTTGGAGCACTCACTATGCTTGAAAAAGACTTGACTTTGATCATAGGTCCACTGGGAAGTCACAAAGAACAGTTTGTATGTAAATCCAGTTCCAGAGAATCCAATGTCATTGTCTGACTTCTGGAAATTAGGCACACATGTGGTCTGCATACATGAAAGTAGATTATTCATCTACATGAAACTTAAATCAGTAAGATACAAAGTAATAAAATCTCTTTTATATGCTTTCTATGTCATTGAAAGTGCCTGTGCTTTATCTTATTTTATTTATTTATTTATTTATTTATTTATTTATTTATTTATTTATTTATTTGGATTTTCGAGACAGGGTTTCTCTGGATTTTCGAGACAGGGTTTCTCTGTATAACCCTGACTGTCCTGGAACTCACTCTGTAGACCAGGCTGGCCCTGAACTCAGAAATCCACGGGCCTCTGCCAACCAAGGGCTGGGATCAAAGGTGTGCACCACCACTGCCCTCACCTCACCTCCTCATGGCCATGTTAGTTTTTGCTTCTTACACTTTTGTGCATTGATGTCCTCTCCTTTTTATTTTATTTTGCTCTCTTATGCAATTCTAGGAATCAGAACCAGGGTCTCCTGTGTTAGGCTACTGTGCTGTCACTGACCTGCATCTCCAGGCCATTTCCCATCTCTCTGCGTCTCACTGGTCCTTACTCATTTTGTAAATTTCAAATACCATAGCTTTAAAGACGGCTTCTGATTTCCTCTTGTGTGTGTGTGTGTGTGTGTGTGTGTGTGTGTGTGTGTGTGTGAGAGAGAGAGAGAGAGAGAGAGAGAGAGAGAGAGATTGTGTGTACATATGTTCATGTGTATGTACATATGTTTGTACATGTGTTCATATGTATATGTATACTTTTCAAGGCAGAGGTCAATGTCCTGTGTCTTCCTTCATTGATCTCTACCACATATGGTGGCTCACGGAGTCAAGAGTGCACTGATTTGGCAATGCTTGCTTGCCAGGTAGCTCCAGGGATCCCCTGTCTACACCTTCACCTGTGCTAGAATTTCAGGCACATGCTGTAGCATCTCTGAGTGCCAGAGAACTGAACTCAGGTCTTTACTATTCAGCCATCTCTCACTTACCTTCATTGTGTCCTACTTAAGTCATCTTTCCTCTTGACTCTTAACAAATATTATTGTCATTAACCATTTTATGTTTTGGATGGCTTCAGGGCTTTTTTAAAAAATATTTTAGGGATGATCATAAAATCTCAAAAAAAAATAAAAGAAATAATTTGAAATAAAATAGTCTGTTCTCTCTTTCTGCCAAGTGGGGAGTTAGATTCTCCAGCTTGGTGTCAGGTAACTTTACCAACTGAGCCATCTCACAAGTGTGTGTGTGTGTGTGTGTGTGTGTGTGTGTGTGTGTGATTTAAGTCAGACCATCAACTGATGTTTGTTTAATTTAACCTAACTTCCATTTTATTAAAAACCATGATTCTATAATATGGTACTTGAAAGTGTATTCCCTGGTTCTTTGGTGCTTGGAAACACCTGCTATTGCAATATCTGTTTCTGTTCCCATGACTGGCTGTCTGATTATCCATTTAACTTATTTACTAATTGATCTTTATGTTTTAGAAACATTTTAGAGAATTTCTTGATTGACAATCAACGTGTGATATGTTATAGATGCTGCTGTACCATGAGTATCCTGAGGGAGGGAAATTCATATTCCAAGATTAGATAATGAGCTGGAAGCATGGCATAGCTCAGCTTTAGAAATATGCAAATCATAGACTGCTGCCCCATCACACATAAGAAGAGTAAACTCTATGTTTTCTAATCTCTGAGCTTCTCCTGTTTACACTCAGCTAATTACAGATATTGTGCTGAAAAGTTTACCATCATGTGCTTAGTTTTATTAATAATAACGAAGTAGGGGTTGGGGGGAGGATTCACTTTAGTAACTGAGTTTATCCAGCTGAGAAACTTTGAGACTAAGAGACCTAGACATGTAATTCTACTGTCAGTCAGCCTAAGAAGAAAGCAGGTGTTCTTTCTTAACATTTACCAAGTGACAGTTACTTTTAAATGCTTTATGTGATAATTATATGACACTTGGATGATTCCAATGTTTAGGAAAATGTAGAACTAAATTAATACTCCTCTTAATATAGCACACAGATAGTTTTATACAAAATATGAAGTTATAAGTATACAAGAACAAACATATTTCTTGAAATTGAACTAGTTAATTTTTTCCTTAAGTAATATAGTAGACATTTAATTGTAAGTAGTTTAAAATAATAGGAGAATAGTAGAATTTAATATTTGGAGTGCTGTTTTATTTTTAAATAATTTAGTAAACTTTGATATAAATGCTAAAAAACAATATGGTATGAATCAGATGGCATTGTTTATTAAAGTTGAATAGGTAATTTTGCAGCTTATTATCTGATAACATATTAGAACATACCTTGGTCACTATTGTGTGCTTCAGTAGTATGCTTCTGTATGTCATTAACTAGGACATGACTGAAAGCTAGTATGCCTCTGTGCTAATCTCCTCTGGACAGATCATTTTACTTTCTAATGCCACATCACAAATTGTTATAAATTACCAGGTCTCTCTCTCTCTCTCTCTCTCTCTCTCTCTCTCTCTCTCTCTCTCTCTCTCTCTCTTGTTTCTTACAGCAAAGTCAAAGATCAAATTGATAATATATTTGATGAGTAGAATCCTACAGTAAATTTAAGATGCAAAGACCAAATCAAAATTAAACAAAGAACCAGACACATGACTTTATGGTTATCATACCGAACTGATTGAAACAGGTTTTTGTATAATGGTGCAGAACTCTTAAATGTTGATTTAAATCTTGAATAAATACATATGATATTTTTATTTCTCATGAAATCTTACTCATTGCACATTTTTAGTTTATTTAGGGGCACTTAAGAGTAAAATTTTAATAAATTAGCATTCAGGCCTCAAGTTACACAGAATCTGCATTGTTTGCACTTGTTTTCATTAGATCAGTGTTATTTCATGAAAATATGAGGTTAAAAATCACTGCAATATGAAGATTTTTCTAGCTTAAGTTTTACATAATATTTACTTAGAACCATCATTTAGAAAAGGTATTATCCTGTTCTTGAATGAAGTCAACTGAAGTGCAAAATCTCAATACATTCAGATTCAGATTACTTTTCTTCCTGTTCTCATTAGGGAGGTTATGGTGAAATCAGATTTAAAAATCCTAAATGGGACTCAGTGTCCTATTGGGTGCCTGACATTGTGGGGATTGACTCATGGAAAGCTGAGGAAGGGAGAGAGAGATAAAACGTGTAGATTGAGTGCTGAGAGAGGAAGCCACTGTGGGAACAGTACAGGTGACTGGTACACACTGGAGTCTGGAGTTTTAGCACTCTTCTAAGCCTGATTCCATAGTTACCAAACCTGAGATTATATTGCCAAGACTTGACTTCCCTTACGAAAGGTCTATCTGGTCAGACTCTGCCTGGACAGCGAGTCAACTCTCTCTTTACCTATGCACATCAAGTAATGAGAATATATGCAACGTGCAGTCCAATTGTTGCATATGTTGAGACAACATCTGTACATAATCGAGTGATTACTTCTCTTCTTAATTTCCCTCAAAGACTTGTTCTTGCCAGTCTGTAAAAATCCGAGAATAATTGTGTTACTGCACAGGATTATAAAAAGTATACTGAGTCACACACTCAACCATTCCTTTTTATAGTTAAAAATGTAGTAATCATGTGCATCTTTATTAGAATTTGTACGTTTGGTCTATTGTAATTTCCTTTTTGTATATGCTTATTTGGCTCAGTGCAATTTATGCGCAGTTGAATTTAATTGAATTTGGCATGATAAGCCATGTTTCTCTGAAATCTTGACATTAAAAATAGTTTCTAAATTAAAATAGTTTCTGAAGATCAGAATCTATGCTAATTTACCAGTATACTGACAAAATTTAAGATGTTTTTTAGATATCATGTTAATTTCCATGAAAGTTGTAGCAAGCACTATTGTATTGAATAGAAGCCAGACTATCAAAACCAGCACTCTTTGTGAAATCCATGATATTAGACTTTAAGGATCACTGGGAAGAAATTTGCAGGTGGTTGAATAGTATAAACACAGTTGCATTTTGAGGATTAAGTGAAATATTGTAAGAACAATCTGACCTACTATTCACTCTAAATATGTCAATCATGAGCTCAAATGAAATGACACTGGGATTGTTGAGAGGAGGCAGTACGGACATTTTATTGTCAAGGGTTCTAGACATGCAGCTTTACCGTTTTGTAAGATTACCTCACGCTACATAAGCTTTGCTGAGTGAACACACTCTTGACAATCTACTGACTTGTGTCATTCGACTGTGAAATGTTTGACTCAGAGAATTGACCTTTAGAGATGATGAGCTGTGTGTCATCCGGCTGGAGCAAATACTTGTTAGGAAAGGTTAATGTCTCTTTGGTGTCATTCTGTCAGGCTGCAATGCTATGATGTGTTTATTCTTTGAGAAGGAGCCTTCTCAAGGAACCTTCTCAAGGGTTTTCCCAGAATTTAAATACTTGATTTAAAAAAGAAAAAAAAAAAAACTGTCTTAAAGCTCCATTTTCCGAGAACAGTCCAGATACATTGATGACACTTTGGTTACAGAGTGAGGTGATAGGTCGGTTCTTTAGTTACACATGATGGGATTGCACGAGAGACCAGTGAAGCATGACTTACAGTTGTGAATCCTTGCCTCTAGCTGCTGCACAGTCTTCATTCAAAGGCCTTTTAAAACAACCCAGCTGGAGTCCCAACCAGGAGAAATTCACTTATTTCCCCACAGTTGTCAGGGAAAGTTTTTTCATTTTTTTCTCTAGAGAAATTTGTTAATTTATCAAGTGTGTCTGTCTCTGATTTCAGGAAGTCCTTTTTGTTATTTACTATCAAGTCTAACAGGAACCCTTCTTAGGTGTTTAATTGTGTTTTCCAGCCTTCAGTTCATTTTTCATGTTTTCAAAATTATTAAGTTTAACCCTAGTTCTTTCTCCGTGGGTGACTATAGCACTAATTTTTCTGATGGCAGGTCACTGTTACTAAGAAAGCTGAGTGCACAGGTACAAATCAATATGCATCGATTCTTTTCTGATCATCCCCCACCTTGTGTGTGTGTGTGTGTGTGTGTGAGTGTGTGTGTATGTGTGTGTGTATGTGTGAGTGTGTGTGCGTATGTATGTGTGTGTGTATGTATGTGTGTGAGTGTGTGTGTGTGAGTGTGTGTGAGTGTG
>NC_034594.1:48744445-48747936 GCF_900095145.1 Mus pahari
GTGTGTGTGTGTGTGTGTGTGTGTGTGTGTGTGTGTCTTCTGATTACTCCCTGTTCTTAAGAAGCTACTAGTACTTGTGGCTGGAGAGATGGCTCAGTGGTTAAGAACACTGACTCCTCTTGTAGAGGACCTGGGTTTGATTCTCAGCACCCACATAGTGGCTCACAGCTGCCTGTAACTCCTGTTCTAGGGGATCTGATAGCCTTTTCTGACCACCACAGGACCAAGCCCACATATGTTAAAAAGGGAGGGCAAGGGAATGAAAAATGAAAAAAGGTGCTATTATTCATTGTAGGGTGTCCACGGACAGCATGACCTGATTATCTCCCGAAGTCCCATTGCTAAGCACCATGTCCAGATGAAGTTCTTTCCCACCTAATACTTCACCACAGAGGTTAAAGTTCAATGTTCAACTGTTTGGTGATTGCAACATGAACTACATCTAAAACAAAGCAAATATTAGATTTAAGTACATTTTTCTTATAGAAGTCAAGGACATTGATTAAGATAAAGATCAATGTGTAATTATATTAATAGCATGTTTTAATTTTATTATTTATATTCATTGATCAAAAGTTATATTTTTCTATTTGAAAAATAAATCTAATGTGTCCCATGCTAAAGCCGTGGGAAAAAAAACCTTAAATATCATGGAAAGCTTCATTATATACAGTGCAGGGGATTTGGTATGTTTTTATGGCTTTGTAGGCTCAGCTGGAGTGTTTGCTTAATTATACTTGGAACTGCACCCTCTGTCTTGTTCACTTTACAGACAGCTATACCACCAACTGCACCATTTTCAGTAGATTTCCTATGTAATCTAGCAATAAAATTTCTAAAGAAGTGGTGATGCGCACTGAGAAACAGTTTTATTCAGCTGCATATCCTATTATTTATTACATCAGGTGCTGGCATGCAGTAGTAGACAGGATACAGCAGAGGAATAAGGAGCCTTTATTTTAGAGCTCCAGGGAGCCCTGCTCCATAACAGCACTTAAAACTGAACTCTACTGACTTATTTTTTTTTCTTTTATATTTTAAAAAAATGTCATTTCCTTGGTTTGGTTCACTAACATTAGAAAACTATCCATTTATAGCTACTTTTAGAATGATCTCTAGAATAAATATTTGGTATGAGTGAAGATATAGAAACCAAGAACCATGGGTTAATGGTATAATAATGTCTTAGGCATAGAGTTTCAGTACTTCACAGTACTTAGTGAGTAACATTTGTACATTGGCCAACTCTGTCTATCTATACTTGCCTCTCTGATCCTTTTGTATAAATCATACTTTTGACCAATTCATATATATTAGATATATGCAATATTAATAATCTCAGGATTTCATGCAATTGATTATTTCCACATGTTAGTATATGTCCTTTTTCTTTACTTTCAATTTAGATTATTTTATTTTGATTTTTTTTCTTAACAAATATCTATTAAGTAGCTAAGCAGTATGTTTAGATAAGGTTCAATAAAGGAAATTCAACTGTTAGACTATTTCACAAATAGAATAGGAACATCTGGCTCTTGGTGCTATCTGTAGAACACAGACAACATAATGACATATATACACGCACACACACGCACACACACGCACACACACACACGCACACACACGCACACACACACGCACACACACGTGCACACACACATGCGCACACATGCGCACACATGCACACACATGCACACACACACACGCACACACATGCACACACACACACACACACACACGCGCGCACACACACATGCGCACACATGCACACACACACGCACACACATGCACACACACACACACACACACGCACACGCACACACACCAAATACCACTCCTTCACGGTTATTATAATTAGAAGCATTTTTGAGTGATTAAGTAATTCACACAAGATTAAATTAAGTTTACTAATTTGCAGACATTTATTGAACACCCAATGCAGCAGTTATTCTGATGAGTTTTTCATGAGATAGACCTCATGATTTTCCAGATGGTAAATTCTACCAGTAGGAAAATCAAAATTGTTAGTAGAAGTGAATAATGTATTCAGTTCTTTGCGAATTTGTCCACTAGATCTATTTTTGTAAATACAAATGCCTGGGCCAGTGAGACGGCTCGGCAGGCAAAACCACTTACTTAGCACACACAAGAACCTGTTACATCTCTGTTACATAGAAGCAGAAAGAGAAAATGGACTCCAGAGACTTGTCCTATGACAGCCACAAGAGAACCGTGTGTCACGTGTACCGTGTATACTACACACACACACACAACACACACACACATGCATACACACACACACACACATGCTGACACACATGCATATACACAGTGATGTACATATAATACAACAATAATTAAAGGGACTTTATAAAAAAATCTTCATTTAAGTGTCAACATGATAATCTAATAACTGAAATAACCTCGTAATTCTTGGTAAGTATATTAATGTATTGTCATAGAATCCTAGAAAAATTCCACATAAATGACTCTTGTCAGAGGAGAATAGAGAACCGGCCTATAGAAATAGACAATAGATTATGTACTGCTGTGCATTTTCAAGGCACTTGTTACTTTGTGTGGAGATCACAGTGATCCATCTTATTCAGCTCAATTTACCTTGGAGGAAGCTGGGAACCAACCTATGGAGCTTAGCTCCATACTGAGTAGGGTAATGAGCAGCCAAACCCACATCTGCTGTTTGCCCAGCCCTTTTCATGACAACAGAGTCAGGAGAGCTCACTTCCTGCTTCTCTGTAAGTGTAAAGAAATATCCTGCAGCAAATTTTTCTAATTTTCCTGCATAATTAAGCAAATCAAACTATAAATTAAGGTGTTGGCACAGTTAACTGTTTCTTATTTACTTTTCTTTCCCTGGTGAGTGTGCCACTCGATGGGAGGCCATTTAAACTGATACATCCCATTAGCTTCCTTAATACAGAGGTGGGGAGCAGAAATAAGAACAGCTGCAAAGGCAGGCCGCCTGAGGCATCCTGGCAGGGTGGCACCAGGAACTAAGAGCTGCAAACCACGGGAGAAATGGCAGCAGGAGGGAGCTGGGAGATGGACAAGCTTAGTTCTCTGCCAACAACAACCCTTTGTTGGGAGCATGCTGTGTCAGAAGCACAGATGAAAATATTTGCATTTTTTACAGGGTGTCTGAATGTAATGAATCACAATAAAGTCATCATGTTTCCTTAACAGTAACTTGATTAATAGTTCATATTTCCTTGACAGCTAAGAAAACACAGGTTCTTCAATTCTAATTCAAAATATTAATATTAATCCTCACATTACACATTTGTTCTGACTGTGTGTGTGTATATGTATGTATGTATGTATGTGTGTGTGTGTGTGTGTCTTATTGGTCTTTTACTTATTTTGATTTTCATTTTGTGGGATTTTTTTTTTTTTTTTTTTTTTTTGTGTGTATTTCTTTTTTTCTCTTTTTCTTTTTTTCTTTTGGTTGGGAGGGAAGTGAGGAAGATCTA
>NC_034594.1:48747967-48750954 GCF_900095145.1 Mus pahari
TTTTTTTTTTTTTTTTTTTTTTTGGGGTTTTTTTTTTTTTTTTTTTTTTTTGGTGTGTATTTCTTGTCTTCTCATTTTCTTTTATTCTTTTGGTTGGGAGGGAAGTGAGGAAGATCTAAGAAGAGTTGGGAGAGGAAAATATATGATCAGAACATACTGCATGAAATGTTTTTCAGTTAAAACATGCGCTTGCAGGCTTGTTAGATAAGCAATGGTCTGAAGGCATTGCTTACAGTCAAGGTTGGAGTGGAGCTCAGTGTTCAGGTAAGATGCAGAAACAATGTACAGCCCGGTGCCACTGGGAGAGGTCAATGGCAGGAAATGCTCTAGAGGAATGAACAAGCAGATGGAAGGCAGATCTAGAGGGGAGAATAGACTGGCGAAACCATGTGTTAGGATAAGGTGTTCAGTTTTAATTGGGCATGCAAATTAGGTGAGCCAAAGGAGCCTTTTGATTGCTAGATTTCAATACTTTGATGGACCTTGGTAGTCAGCCTCAGCAGGAGGAAGTGGCCAAGGAAATAGACCTTAGTGGCTAGCTTTAGGAATGTACTTTAAGAATTTTTTAGCAAGGCAGAGGCAATGGGTAGAAGGGCAAGGCCTGCCAGAGCCATGTTTGCCATGTCCCCTATGAGCTAGCTAGCCAGAGCCCCTTCACCTGAAGTGAGGCCTACTAAGGCACAGGCCTCAGAAGAGTGGGATTTCCAAAAATCCCTCAGTGGATGGCATGGCTTTCATTTTTACACTCTTGTACACTAAATAGTAGTTCAAAAGGCTTCAATTAAGGTACATTATATAGCATTATCTGGGCAACTTAAATCAACAGGGAATTGGTATTTGGAACATTGAGGAATGGAGTTACATCTCAGAGTCTGGGAAGCAGAAGGAAACTACATATAATATCTAATCAGGGGGTTGTAGAGTAAACTGGACAATTCCTAGGAGTTTTTCCATAGCACAGTGAGTAGAGTGATCCTGCAGACATGGAGTTAGTGAGGAAGGCTCCAGCAATAATGAAACAATCTGATGCACAGAAGAGAAATGAACCCTGGACACAAATGGTTGCATGTTTCACAGCACATTTCTAAAACCTTAGTTTCGATTGGTTGAAACTTAGTGTTGCTATCCCTTAGTCAGCCCTTCTTCACACTTAGCAGAGGGAGGGTCTGGGTTTCCTGAAACCATGGAGCATTTTTCATGATGCAGAAGCAAGTACTAGATGTCCAAAAAGTTTCAATCATGCTCCTAAGCCCTTCAGTTGTTTTGTGTTTCAAAGCTTTCCTTGTACTAAGGACTCATGAACTTTTACCCTGTAGCCAACTGGCTTGATTAGTGCAATGTTTGTTGTGACTCAAAGCAGGGGTTCATAGCTTTTTGGGTGTCTCCCATTCTCAGCTATTCACAAACACATTCTAAAATGAACTGTAAGACGCTTGCCTTCTTCAGTAGGGTCTGACTATAACTGCCACTGATTTTGGAGAGGATTCAATAAACTAGCATGTGTTTTGTGGTTGCATGGTTTTTCAGTGCTATTGTGTTTAGTAGAAGAGGGGCCCTTCCTTTCTGTTCTTCACCATGGACTCTATGCCTTAATTCACCATGCATGCTTCAGTTTGCTGAAAGTCCTGTTTCCTTTCATATTCATAAGGAATTGCCCTGACCTGTGAATTCCCAGGATTCTCTTGCCTATCATTTCTTGCCCTGTCTTTTCTTTAGTAAGAGTGTAACCATCCCATTGTACAAAGAAGCAATTTAAATATAATGCTTTCATAGTAGCCACTTCTAAAATATTATTTGAAACAAGTATGATTTTGAAATAAAAACATTTTTAAAACAACTTAATTGTGGCTTTAAGCTACAAAAGAAAAGAAACCCCTACATGTATAAAACAAAATGTAAATTGGTCTTATCACTAGTGGGGTGTGTTCACAATGACGGCTGTAGACGTACATTAAAAACTGTACTGATTAAAAATGCTAACAGTTTTGTTATTAAGTTAATATATTACAATTAATTAAATTTAATTTTTGCTTGCAAAAAATTCAACCACATCAATATATTTCACATGTGAATGCTTGAGTCTTTCAAGAATATCTGTAAGTCTATTTGTAATTATTGAAGAGATGACTTTATTGATTTAATCATGAATTTGATTTGCCTTTTAAAAATTAAACTCCAGTTTAATTCCTTTACATTTTAAAGTAAAATGGTAAACTTACTGAAATAACATCATTGAAAATAAATTTGGCATTAAAACAAAAATTTAGTAGAGAAATCCTTCAGATTTTTTCACTTGTATTTTGAAATAGGGTCATGACTGGTTTAGAACTTGCTATGTAGACCAGGCACACCTGGAATTGACAAATAAATTATTTCCTCCAAGTCATCAGTGCTGGGAGAGGAGGTATATGCCATCAAGTTTGGCTCACATTGCTGATTATAAATAATAAAACTAATGATAAAATTAGATTGATCATCTTTTCTACAGTAGTCTAATATAAAATTAATAGGATATTATAATTCTATGCATTTCTAGAATATGCAGTAGAGATCAAAAGCATAGTTTAAGAATACCAATTACAGATTTTTTAATTTACTGAATTAGTATTTAAAGTTATGTTAACAATTTGAAAATACAATTTCATCAAATCTTAATTACTATGTATTCATTATAATTACTATTTCCCCAAGAGAATAATGCAAAGTCTATTATCATTAGTTTCCCATAGCTATTGATATTCTGCAGTGAAAGAGCTGATATAAGAATATATTTGTTCATATCTTTGCAATTCAGTATTTATGGTAGAGAACCTTCAGATTCCCTAACATAAACAACTATATATTTTAAGTGGAATGTAATGGTTATAATCAGGAACATAAGACAGGATATTCTAGATACTAATGCTCATGCCAGCAAGATACTGCTGAAGGGACCCTGATATTGCGGCCTCTTGTGAGGCTATGCCAGTGCCTGGTAAACACCGAAA
>NC_034594.1:48751119-48754830 GCF_900095145.1 Mus pahari
TGGGTGGGTAGGGGAACAGAGGTGGGGGGAGGGGTATGGGAAACTTTCGGGATAGCATTTGAAATGTAAATAAAGAAAATAATAATAAAAAAAAAGACAGGATATTTTAAATTATACCTAGAAAACAATTCACTAGCATTATTTAAATTATAAGCATATATAATATAGTTATCGTCATGTATCTGCATGTAGTTCACTCATAAAGCACAAGTATTGATTATTATTAATGTTAACAATGCATTATATGGAAAGAGTCTAATTATGAATATGCAAGATGTTGGAGTTACAGAAAGCTATAATCACCATAACTATAGTTATTAAATGTTATTCTCTATCTAATAGGGGGTTACTCAAAAAAGAAAGGTATGCAAGAAACATGAATATATTTAAAAATCTTGTAAATATGAATCTATTTTTTTAAATGGAGGTACTATATATTTAGAAGAAGCTATGTTGGCTTTTTAGTCTGAATGACTTCATGACAAATGATAGACACAGAAAGTTGATAGATGAAATATTCAAGAAACTGTTGACAGAAAATTTAATAAAGGGAAGAAAATGAAATGGTTCATAAGAAAGGATGTGAGTGTGTCCAGAGAAAAAGATTAATTACATGCACAAAAAACAAAACAAACAACTAAACAAAACAACAAACATGAATAGATATATTTGAAAATGCTGATGGTTACAAAACCCTCAGTACCCGAATTGTGTCCTGTTTCTGTCAGGGTCATCCAAAAACTTTTGAGTCCTTGGAACAATTGACAGAAAGATTTGATGAGTTTGTTCTGAAAGGATGGTTTGAAGACTGGTGTCTCAATAAGATGTAAGTGGGTAGTTTTCAGACTACTTATGCAAGATCCCAATAGCCAAGTGTGTGCAATATCCAGGACTTAATGATTTTGGCAAGATCTTGAATCATTTCTTCATTCCAAATTAATCCCAGAACTGTTAGAGTAAAGAACACAAGTGGGTTCTGAGTTTTGTTAAGTATCCAACAAGGGATATCTCATCCCAAATCAAAGACGCACCTGAACAACTGAAGATCCTAAATTTGAAATGAGAATAATTTTGTTGTTTTTTTAAAGGATATATCTGAAAAATTTAGCAAAGGAAATTCAACTCCATGTCTTTAAACTTTGCATTTATTTGTTTATGTGTCTATCTATCTATCTATCTATCTATCTATCTATCTATCTATCTATCTATCTATCTATTTTGAGAGAGGGGGGGAGGGAAGGAGAGAGAGGAGGGAGAGAGAGAGAGAGAGAGAGAGAGAGAGAGAGAGAGAGAGAGAGAGAGAGAGAGAGGGAGGGAGGGAGGGAAAGAGAGGAGACTTGAATCCATGATAACAGACTGAGGTAGCAAGTGTCTTTATCAACTGAGGCTGCTCCCTGACCCCATACTGTTTAATCCTGATCAACAAATTACAATCATTTGTATAGTAAAGTCATGAATTTAGTCACATGTGAAATTCAGGTAAAGAAAGCTTGAGTTTGTGTTTATGAATCTGTAAATGTTTCTCCTTCCTGTATTGAAAAGTTGAGCCTTTCCAATGCCTTCCATTTGCAAGGTGTTGACATTTGAATTTGGATATCTCTGCACCTTATTTATTGATGCATGTGAAGCTGTCATGGAAGTTGCCATGTGAAGTTAATTGAAGAATGTATTTTCCTCATGAACCAACTATTCATATAAAATCACATTTTGTATGGCGGTGGGCATTTAAATTATAAAGCTACGTTTTTTCTTTCAAAGAATGAAACAATTATTGGTTTGACACGTGTGAAACTTCTCTTTCCAGAGGCTGTTGCTAACTAAATAGTAAATTTATGGTTTTGCCTGAACTGTGAATTTTGTGCTTCCCTTGCACTAGATAAAATAGATGCAGCAATAGAAAAGTCATTCATGCAGAATCTGCCTTTAGGTTTTGTTTAAAGCAGTCAGGTTTTGTTTTTAGTATCCCTCTTTTCAGTGGTGCACCTTCTTGAGATCATGTTCTCTTAGAAATAAAAAAAGTAGTAACAACTAAATTAGCCTCTCTTTTGTGGGTGATTTCCCTAAATTAGCCTCTCTTTTGTGGGTGATTTCCCTATTGGGCTTAGTTTGATGAGTAACAATTTAAATGGATGGAGGACCACATTGTGCCAACAATAAACATACATGGAGGCATTCCAAAAGTTTTGCTAATATATTATTGTAGTTAATTAGAAATTTGGCTTATTAAGTTATAAATGAAGAGTTAATAATAATTCAAGTTACTGTATCTACTTCTACTTAATTTATCTCAAAATACCCAAATATTATAGCAGTAAATATACTCTTCAGTTTGAATTTTAGAAATCTGTCAACTTTCTTTTTTTCTCTCTCTCTTTTTTTTTTCATTTTGTTTTTTTTGAGACAGGGTTTCTCTGTGTAGCCCTGGCTGTCCTGGAACTCAATCTGTAGACCAGACTGGCCTCAAACTCAGAAATCTGCCTGCCTCTGCCTCCCAAGTGCTGGGATTAAAGGCCCGTGCCACCACTGCCCAGCTAATACAATGCAATGGCAGTAAGTCAACAAATAGCCTTATCAGATTGATTTTTACAAGGTGTGTGTGCGTGTGTGTGTGTGTGTGTGTGTGTGTGTGTGTGTGCCCTTGTCTTACATGAGGTGAGCAGAAGCTAACACTAAGATGTCTTCTGTTGCTTTTCAGTTCTTGCCTTGTGAGGGCTGTCTGTTCACTAAACATTAAGCTTGCCATTTTGGCTAGATGAGCCAGGCTGCTAGTCTGTGATATGCACATGTCTTCAGGCTCCATTGCTAGGGTTGTTGAGGTATGCCACACTGACTTAATGCTGTGATCTGAACTCAGGTCCTCATGTTTACATCATAAGCACTTTTACCCCCTGCTCTCTCTGGGCTCCTTTGATTATTTTGTAAGATCAAAAAAATTCTTGTACAAGTTTAACTCATGGAAAATAATCTGCGTTCTAGGTTTCGATGATCAGTATTCTATGTTACAAATGCTTATTTGTGAACAAATTATTTTATGGTAATTTTTCCTTTAAAGGGAGAATATCCATGGTTGAAGAATAATTTAGGCTGTTTATCATCATCTTTGAACAGGGAAAATAATAATGTAGCCCATTTAGAAGGCACATTAATCTCCAATGTGACCCCAGAAGCAAACAGAATTTCAAAAAGCACCTCCATAAATTATTTGAAATATATTTTTCTTCTCAAATAAAATATTGCTAAAGTTGATTATAATTTAAAAATATATTTCTTCATTGAATATTCAATATATGTCTTGTTTACATCATTTCTCCTCCTCCTTCCTATAGCTTCTCCCATCCCACACACCCACAGTACTTTTCTCTTTTTTTGACATTTTTTATTAAATATTTTCTTTATTTACATTTCAAATGCTATCCCCAAAGCCCCCTATACCCTCTCCCTGCCCTGCTCCCCAACCCACCCACTTCTGCTTCTTGGCCCTGGCCTTCCCCTGTACTGGGGCATGTGATCTTCTCAAGATCAAGGGCCTCTCCTCCCTTTGATGGCCGACTAGGCCATCCTCTGCTACATATGCAACTAGAGAAACAGCTCTGGGGTGTACTAGTTAGTTCATATTGTTCTTCCTCCTATAGGGATGCAGACCCCTTTAGCTCCTTGTGTACTTTCTCTAGCTCCTTCATTAGAGGCCCTGTGTTCCATCCAATAGATGAC
>NC_034594.1:48755055-48756602 GCF_900095145.1 Mus pahari
CCTTCTTCTTGAGTTTCATGTGTTTTGCAAATCGTTTCTTGGATATTCTAACTTTTTGGCCTAATTATCCACTTATCAGTGAGTGCACCTCCTATTCTCTAACTATTACACACACACACACACACACACACACACACACACACACACACACACACACTGGTAAGTTAATTTAGTTGTTTAAACTTTCATGTTTTTAGTGCTGACCACTTGGGACTGGATAATCTGTCAATGAGCTCATCCTTATAGAAGACTAATGATTCTTCTTCAGCAGCCATTGCTTGCTCTTCATTCAGGATATGCTTTTTGAGAGATTTTTCCAATCCTTATTGACATGTAACTTGGTATTTCCATTTTCAGGTATAGTTTAGGAAGCTATATTGTTGAGATTTCATGAATATAGCTTCTCTGTTTTATATATAATACATTATCATGCAGAAGATGTTCTGATTCTCTGGTCATGAAAGACTTCTGCCCTTTTATCTGTGATGTTATCCAAGCCTTAAGGGTAAGGCTAGTCTGTAGATGAATCTCCTGGTGCTATGTGCTTCATAGTCAATTTTCCTCTGCATTTTGAACAGTTGTGGCTTTCTGTAGAGGACTCCAATTGCTGCAAAATGAAGCTCCTTTGAGTAAGAGTGATGAACTTAAGTTTGGTAATTAGAATGCAGTTAGAAATTATACTGGTTTGGAGTAAAGGAAGTAGTAGGTTCTCCTGTGAGATCTATGACATTCCCAACCCTAGGAGATGGGGTATGTTTAAAGCCTCTGTCACAAATATCCTTCTATTAAGTGAAGCTTAAGTCCAATGAGATGACTGTTGGTTACCTCCAGGAGATAAGTACCACTATTGTGCCTTGCAGACCACCAACCCCTGATGGCATTCTTGGGACCCAGTCGTTATTGTTGGGTAGGACTCTGGTGACTGCTCTCTTCCCTTGGCAGCTTCTAGAGCTCTTTCAGGAACTTTGAGAGGTAGTCTTCAGAGAGGAGGTGTCCAGAAAAGCGTCTCCTTGATTCCTCTAATTCTGTCTGAAGTGAGTGGTGTCTTCAGCAATCATCATTTATACTAAATTATGGGATGCTAAGAAGAACAAAGGCTGTAGCCTATGCTGTTCAAGAGATTGTTTCAAACTTTTAAGACATGAGAGAAATAAATTTCATATGCTTAAGAAGGTAGGGAAGTTTTGATGTAAGTTGTACTCCTGTAACCTTAGAAGGAAAAGTTGAAACTGTTTATTGTTAATCCTCAGTTATAATAATGAAAACTAAATACCTCATTTTTGCTTATGAAATTATACTAAAATATTGGATGGTGTGTGCCTCAGTTAGGATTTGGACCTGTATTTTCTTCTTAAATCCACCAATGTTTTGACCATAACACTTCATTATAAATGATTAAGCATTTGCAGATGATATGATGGTATATATAAGTGACCCTAAAAAGTCCACCAGAGAACTCCTAAACCTGATAAACAGCTTCAGTGCAGTAACTGGACATAAAATTAACTCAAACAAATGAGTGGCCTTCCTCTACATGAAGGACAGAC
>NC_034594.1:48758765-48764155 GCF_900095145.1 Mus pahari
AGTGGATGCTCACAGTCAGCTATTGGATGGAACACAGGACCCCCAATGTAGGAGCTAGAGAAAGTACCCAAGGAGCTGAAGGGGGATGCAACCCTGTAGGTGGAACAACAATATGAACTAACCAGTATCCCTCTAGCTGCATAAGTAGCAGAAGATGGCCTAATTGGCCATCATTGGGAAGAGAGGCCCCTTGGTCTTGCAAACTTTATATGACCCAGGATAGGGGAAGGCTAGTGCCAAGTAGTGGGAGTGGGTGGGTAGGGGAGCGGGGATCAGGGGGTATAGGGAACTTTCGGGATAGCATTTGAAATGTAAATAAAGAAAATAATAATAATAATAATAAAATGGAAAAAATGGAATATAAAAAAAAATAAATGATTAAGCAGGTACTTACTTATTGAACCTCACTACCTAGATTCAAATATTTTCTCTGGATTTTTTTAGTTGAATGGTCCTGGATATGAACATAAACCTTATGTCTTAGACTTTTAGTCCACAATAAAACTGATACTATTACCACAGCATAATGACAAAGATAAATAAATTTAGACATTTAAAGTATTCATAACAAATGAGGGAATATAGCAAGTGCTCAAGTAGTTTAGCTAGGGATGGTGCTTGCAGGGACTACTAGATGGTTGTCTGGTTCTTCTTCATGTTCCAAATTGTGTGTCCTATGGAGCATTTTTGTTGTTTATTGATTTGAAATAACTTATTATCACCTAGATACAAGTTGAATTTATGTTTCATTTTATTTTTTGTATGTTTTGCCACTTGAGTGACATAAGTATTAGCTAAGCACTGGGGCTTGTTATTATACTCCCAGCTCCTTACTGTCACCCCTAGTTGTGGAAAAATAATTTTGGAAGTCTCTGAGTTACCTACAATGCCTTTTATTCCTGTTGGTATTCTTGGCTATATTAATATTTGACATTCATCAGTTTATAGTCCTTAAAATTTTACAGTAATCCATTGAACTGCTTCACATTGGCTCTAGTTCACACACATGACTGTTATAAGGAACATTATTGTGTTTATATATGTTAGATTCTAAATTATTACATGTATAATGACTTATAATTATCTCAGAATGGTATATTTTTGGTTTAATTTACACAAAAGGTTTGTTTTCTTTTCCTGTTTGTCTGTGAAAATAGAAACTACCTTAACTAGTTAGAATGAGGAATTTAATGCAGAGTTGTAGTCATGTGGATGATGGACCAATGAGATACCAAATAAAGGCTGTGAAGAATAAATGCAGAGTAGCTACCACTCTTAGACTGGAGGGATAAGATAAAATGGTAGCATTTCTGAGTCCAGAGGGCCAGGGGTCTCTGAGATGCAAAGACTGTGGCTGAGCCCTGCATGCTGGCTTTAGGTCTGGGAAGGACCTGTGGGGGAAACTGAGAGGTTTGGAGAATATCCCTGCTGTTCCTTTCAAGTACTCCTGAAGCCGATGAACAACTCCTGTGTAGAGCTGAGCCATGAGTCAGGAAATAGGGAGTCTAGAGGAAAACCAGTTTTCATGTGAGCCCTGGGAATCAGGAAGATCAGAGGAGGCATGAGAAATAAGAGCTGGAGGGGAAATCACTGAAGACTGGCATTTAGTTCATGAGGAAAGAGAAGTGAAAGCTAGATGGCTATGTTGGGACCTAGGTGTAGATCTTCACAGCAATTGATTGCTTCCCTAGAGTAGGGTCGGAGTTATGCCATATATCATGATCACTTTCCTGTTGGGTTCTAAAGAATGGGTAATAATGTGGCTGTTTTGCCCAAGACTCTTTGGGATATTCAGCGGACTGTTGTGTCAACTTGATACAGGCAAAAGTCTTGTAAAAGGAAGGACCTTCAGTTAAGGAGATGCTTCCAGAAGACTAGGTTGTAGTCAGGCCCGTATGGCATTTTCTTAATTAGTAATTGATGAGGAGGGCCCAGTCCATTATAGGTGGTGCCATTCTTGGACTCAGTCCTGGGTTCTATTAGAAAGTGGGCTGAGCAAGCCATGGGGAACAAGCCAGTAAGAAGTAGCCCTTGATGGCCTGTGTATCGGCTCCTGCCTTCAGCTTCCTGCCTGTTGGGTTCCTAATAGCCAGTGATATTTTCATGTAAGCCAAATAAATCCTTTCCTCCATAACTTGCTGCTTGTTCATGGTGTTTCATTGCAGGAAGAGAAACAGTAATTAAGACTCTCTCTAATTCCCAGATTAATTCTCCATATATTATTGGTCACGGTGTGTATGACACAGCAGAGGGCACTGTGAGCTATTGCACACATAGTCATTTGATGAGGATCTACAGAGAGGTCTATAATCTGATGGTATCTTTCTGTTCAGTCTACTGTTTTCCCCACAGAGAAGTCTGTTGAGGGGAACTGATCTTTTGGTCTTCTGACTTCAAAGCCTGTGCCCTATCTCATGATGTATACAAGATACATAGATAGCCCTGTGCAGTACAAAGTAACCAGGTCTTGGGTACTCAGGTTTCCTTGCCCAGTTTTCTAAACCTTACACATTCCTCTTTCTGTGTTTCATATTCTTTTAATAAAGATGAGTCAGACACACAGGCAATACTTTTTATACCTTTAAGTATACAGGCAATAAAGAGGCCAAACTCTCTCAGTACATAATACCTGTGAAGGGCTAGCTGTATATTTCAGTTCACAAAAGGGATGTAAGTAGGTGGAAATTCTTTGTACTTTAGTAGGCTCATGGGGCTGATGAGAGACCCCATTAGGTGTCCGGTCTTGGTGAAAATGGAGAGGTATGCAACCAGAGAAGCACTTAGAACTATAATGACCTCATAAGGAAAACCTGGACTGGAGTTAAGAAAACTCAGTCTCACAATGGAAGGGATTCCTGGATGTTGACACATTTATGAAAATGACATAGCAAGCTTTTGTTAAAGGCCCATGACTCACTCTGGCTTTTCCAGCAAAGAAAGACGAGAATGTTGCATGAGGCACTGCTAAGTATTGACGTGATAACCGTGAGATTACTATTTGGGGAAGAGGGGACTGGGTAACCACAGGAAGGAACATTATCAGTTATTCTGTGAGGTTCTCATGATTTTTCTGGTTTTTTTTTTTTTCATTTTAACAGACTTGATCTTTTATTGAGATCTTTTTTTTTTAATTAGATATTTTCTTTATTTACATTACAAATGTTATCCCCTTTCCTGGTTGCCTCTCTGAAAAACCCCCTATCCATTTCCCCCATTTAGAATGTTATATCATTTTTAGATATAGTGAGTAAAATTTACCACAAATAAATCATTTTAGCCTCTTCTTAATTCTACAAGTTTTATGAGGAATGTCTCTAACAGGAACACAAATGTTTTCTTCTGTTTTTTTTTTTTCTACTTAATACTTTCCTACTATACCTGTTATGAGAAATTAGTGAGGTTTTGTTCATTTTTGTCATCTTGGACCTTGAAATTTGAGAAAATTATATCCAAGCTTAGGACTTTACACATCATTTCCATGTTCATTGCTGAGCTGAATATTTTGTTGCAATCCATGACAATGGATTTTTTTAAGCTTTATTATAGCTTTTCCTGAAACATCAGTAAATACAGTTATTATAGATTACTTTTTGTGTTTTGAACTGTTGACTCTTCATTTCCCCATGAACTTCATCTCAGCATCGTTGCTGCCTGCCCGAGGCAGTCCTTCATCTATTTACACAAGACTGCTGATCACAGTGTTAACTGTGGTCTCCTTCATTTTCTAAACTGACTTGCTTCCAGTGATTTTTTTTCTGGTTGTTTACATTTTAAAAAATACATGTTTTTGTCTTCTTCCTCTTTCTCAGTAATATTAAAAATTGTTTTCCAAGTAAATAATGAGAGTGGATAAGATAAACTTTGGCAACCTTCTGGGTAAGCAACTCCAGTAGTCCTCAGAGTGAGATTTCATTGTCATAATTTGAGACTCCTACTTAAACTTTAAAATTGTATATACTGGAAAGCAAACCCTTTTTAAAGACATAAATATACTAACTATAACATAGAAGATTGTAAGCTTGATTATATTAGAAATAACCATTTTTATTTGTAAATATAAAATAATAGCCACAGTACATGCTATAGATAGGGAAAAAACCATTTATATTCTCTACGTTCATCAAACTATTAACTATCACAGAAATGTTAATAAATTCTGCAAATCAATATAAAAGAACAGACAATTCAACAGATAAATGGGTCTACACTATGAATAATACTTTACAGAAAAGCAGATAGATAGCCAATAAACATATGAAGAGATAATTTGAACTCAATAATGATCAAAGAATTACATATCATGCTATTATGAGCTCTATTTTGCATTCATTTGATTGGAAACATAAAATAAAAAGCTCATTATACCAAGTGATTAAGAGAATGTGAGTCCTCAGGGTCTTTTATGCATTGTTTCTTTAAACAAAAATCGGTGCAAATGCTTTGGAAAGCACTTGGATATTGTTTTGTATAATTCTGCTTACTGTGTAGTAAAGTGATTTTGTCTGTGGATCTGGGGAACAATGTTATCTGAGAAAACCTTCCTGGGGAAGCATCTGAACTAGCTGACCGCAAAGTATTTTGTATATTGCCTCCATTCACTCTACAGTGTGTAGTCGGGTCATAGGAGACATGTTGACTTGAGAGTGAAGGAGGCACCAGACTTGAAAAAGTGCAATTGCCTACCTGAAAATGTGAAACAGTTCAATGGATTACTGTAGAAGCCCTGTCCTATCTCTGAGCATCTTTTGTCCACCCACCTTTGTTAGGGAAGCTCTGCGTGGGCGTGGTACTCTGCCATCAAGGCCCTGCTAGCCCTCTCACTAGGAACTATTTCTACCTCATGTTTCTTCCTCCTTTCCTAGGATCTTTGTCTAAAAGCATGCTATGTCTTCTTTTATTCACCTATTTATGGCTTGCTTTCTCCTAGTAGGTTACCATTTGTAGTAAGGAATGACTGGAGACGGTTGACTTTCAAATAGCTGGAGACGGTTGACTTTCAAATAGATTTCTAAGGAGGGAGGTCCTGGGTGTGTGGTCAGGCTGAAAACTGATTATTTTTCACTTTTATCCAGGATGGCCTACTTCTGGGGCCTTGTCTTTTGATAGATTATTCACAATCAATGGCTTTTTTTCTTCTTAGGGACTTCAAAAGTCATCACCCTTTTCTCATCCAAACAGGTCCCTGTTGTCTCTTAAAGTGACTCAACCCACAAAATACATCTTGCCTGGTTTAATTCAAGGACAAATGGGACCTATCTCTATTCTATACTCTCGTAAAAAATATGTAAAAGTCCAAATGGGAGGCAGAAAGGAGCAAATGGTCCTCCAGTTCAGGATGCCCTACCCCCACCATGGGAGAGCCTTTGAGCTCTCTCTCTCTCTTTCCTCTC
>NC_034594.1:48764210-48778925 GCF_900095145.1 Mus pahari
TCTCTCTCTCTCTCTCTCTCTCTCTCTCTCTCTCTCTCGCTGTGTGTGTGTGCATGTGTGTGCACTGTTTCATTCCAGTAAATCTGGCTGTGTTGTTGACTGCAAACTTCTCACCTTGTAATTCTTTACCCAATGAAGAAACAGACAGAAGAATCACTAATGGCTACTGTGGTGGGTGATATGATATGGTTGCTCTGTTCCTTTAGGCCTGTGAACCTGTGGCAGGTAGACTGCAATTTCCTGAGAAAACCATCAGAGGAATACATCATCACTACTCAACCTTCAACACCTCTCTTTAGACTTCCTGAGCCTCTATGGTATAGAAAAATTAGAAGCTTATTTTCCATATCCCATCTCTTTAAGAATCTCCATGAACCTACCTCCTTTTAGGGTCTGCCTTGGTATAATCTAGACCATGAGCTAACACAGCATCTACAGTGTCTACCCTGAGCGATGAAAGTCACCTGCAAATACGTTCAAATGAAGCAAGGAAACCCTGAATGTCTGCAAGCTCAATTACTTGTTTCTATATATTGCCTCCATTCAGTCTATAGTGAGTAGTCGGGTCATAGGAGAAGTGTTGACTTGAGAGTGAAGGATGCACCAGACTTGAAAAATTGCTATTGCCTACCTGAAAATCTTCAGTTAACTGCTGCCTTCAATCTCACGGGATTACTGAGTCCAGCTTTTAGGTATAGTCAGCTCTATTTATTTTTTAATCCACTCCCTCATTTGTTAGACATTCCCATGCACTTTCAGCAGCAAAACTTGAATATTTTTTCATGTCTTGCTATGGAGAAAAAGAGGAAAGATGAAGCTCCAGGAATGGAATCCTCAATCTTACCATTTTTCAGTCGGCAGAGCAAGTCTGAGAAGAACCGAACTATGGGGATGACTACAAAGGGTGTTAATTAAGGAGCAGGTGTTTTATCACCCATGTCTACTTGAAAAAAAAAATGTAGCACAGATGTAGAAAGCTTAACTACATCTATAGTTTGTATAACAGAATTCTATATTCATTGGGTTCCATCTGCTGTAATAACCTCCAACCACACTTAGTGCCAGCCAATTAGCACCTTGATTAAGCTATGGACCACCTGCAGCTTCCGTGCTGGAACCAATTCACTAACTTTACCATAAGTGCTTTGTGAAGCTGGGATTGAAGCAGCAGAGCAAAGGGGAGACGAGTTTCTTACATTAGTTTTGTCGTGCTTGTGCACGCTCTCCTAGTTACAAAGGTATCAATAATTTCATTTCTGCTTTGCCCTTTGTTTTTCTTTTTCATTTTCCTCAGACATGGGATTTGGCTGAAGTGTTTCCAGACTTTTAGACCCAGGAACTACATAAAAATAAACAAATCAAAGCAACAACAGCAATAACACACACACACACACACACACACACACACACNCACACACACACACACACACACACACACACGCTTATTACATTTTGTTCTGTCAGGTCAAATTTGAAAGATCCCATAGAAATATTTCAATTTGCTTAGCTCAGAGCATCTGCAGATTCTGCATGGGATTAGATGTCCTGTCTCAATCAATTGATACCACTGATATTTAGTTCCTACATTTTATAGCTATAATGATAGAATATGAAGGGCAAACTTTTGCACCACACTCTCTAAGGAGATATGAACAAATACTTGTTTTCCCAACATAGTAGAACAAAGACAAACCAAAGAAGCACTACCACTGAAGTCTACTTTCATGAACTAGTAAATCTACCAGAGTTACTTACAGAGCACGATGAGTGTGACTTACAGAAAGAAGCAGGCGTGTCCAAAAAGTCACCAGACGTCTCCCAGCAACATGGATGACAACTCAGAAGCCACATCCCTGGAGCTCTGAGCATAGCTTGCAGGCAGTTCACCCAGGCAGGCAGAGTTCCTTCCCACAAGCAGATCTTGTGGATCTCGAAAATCTCAAGAACTTTGAGTCTTATAAATTTCATTTACTTCCTGGTCCTTGAATGCTTTACTTTGTCCTTGAATATTCTGAGCCTCCTTCCCCCTACCAGGAAGTAATGTTTCAATTTGAAGGAAACAATTGTGCAAGACAGATTCATAAGCATGGTCAGAGGTCAAGTGACCAAGATATATTCAGGTTGAAGGCAGAAAAATACTAATGGAACAAAATAAGAAAATTGACACACGAATGTATTGTTAACCATAGGATGTGAATAGGGCTAGGGCGGGGAGGGGAGAACCTTTCATTGTCTACAGTGACTTTTCTCTCATCAGAGAAAGCTATCAGTTTCAACTGTGTGTATATGTGTGTGTGTGTGTGTGTGTGTGTGTGTGTGTGTGTAAGTGCCCCGTGGAGTTTAGACTTCCATAACAGTTTACCTATCAGTAGTTTATAAGACTGAATGGAGAGGAAAGAGCTGGAGAAAGTAAGGTATAAGAGCAAGGGGCATCCTGAGTGAATATGTATTGTTGACATGGGCGTGGCCTTCCTCTGCTTTGAGATAGAAGTTGGCACTGTGCCAACAATGCCCACTTTAGCTTCCTCCCACCGCTCCCATGTTTATGGTAAAGCCTGCAGTGACTGATCCTCCTAAGACTGGCTAAACCAGCCTCCTTATTCTGTTTGTACACAGTATCTAGTATCCCTGCCTCTCTGACCAGCTGTGTAGTATAAACATTCTAGCTTCTGGGGGTCTGCAGCTCCTTCATCAGAAAGCCAGCTCTACCCAATCCAAACGTTTTCTGTCTCTCTTGGTCTCCCTGTCTCTGTCTCTCTGTCTCTGCCACCCCCTCTTCTATGTGTGTGTGTGTGTGTGTGTGTGTGTGTATGTGTGTGTGTTTGTGTGTGTTTGTGTGTGTTTGTGTACTTGTGCATGCATGTGCTTTCTTCATTCCCTCACTGCCTCTACCCATGTATCCAGGAACCAAGCCACGAAAGGACTTAGCATTGGGCCATTGCTGTCATCACCCAGACAGAAAGTGAAGAAAGAAGCACAGTAAGCACAGAAGGTCTCCCGAGGACATAACAGCAAGGACACACATGTGCTGGCCCTCTGCTCCCTCTGCAGCATTGGCTGCAGCACTAACAGATTGTTTCTCACCTTAGCACAGCCACACATGCTCCTTGTTTCAAGCAGGATTCAGGAAATAGGGGAAGCAGAGAAATAGCAGCAAACACTAGGGTAAAAATGGGTTTCATTTTTAACATTTCATTTTAGATACCTAGTGCACAACCACAAGAGATTATTCAGCTAGCCAGGAGCTGACATGAGCTTGCATTCTCAGTAGAAGGGCCTCAGGGCTATTAGGAGTAAGTGTTGTCATTCTGTACAAATCCTTTCATCAAAAGGCAGAAGTGCTTGGATTTTATTATATTCTCTCCAAGGCCAGAAGGATGGTTTCAGCCTAAATTATTAGGTGCTTTGTAAAACTAAATTTAGAAATAATTTACTCACCTTGAAACGAGACTTGGAATAGTGTAGAAAGATCAATAAATAGCCCCTGAAATGCAATGGAGAACATGGATCTTTAAAAGTGATCTTCCCAGATGCTATTTTGGGAGCTGATTAGAAGTTCTATATGAAGTTCGTTGTCTTCTCATTTATGCTAGAACTTGAATTGCTGGAGCCCAGATAGAAGATGGTTATAAAGTAGGGAAAATAAAGGAAAGGGGAACCCGTGAGCAAGTGGAAAGGTACAGAGGTCACTGGACCACGTATCTCCTCCAGCCTGACTTTGGGAATGCCCTGGGAAAGAACGTGATGCTGTGCTCTGATAATTGAAACCACCAATGGGAGTGTTGCTTCTGCACTTAGAGTAATTTACTTGCAAATTCTTTCTAACACTTCCTATTGCTCGTATCTTCATTTTGTCTCTTCTACTAGGTAGTGATGTAATGACGGTTGCAGTTCACATTCTTCTAACAGCTATTGATATTGTCACATTCTCTAGTGAGGTCACTTGCCTGATTTAGCATTGCGTTTTGTTGTTTAACTTCTGAGTCTCTAGATGTCTCTATGTCATATTTATGGCTTAGAAATCCACTGAAGTTCCTCTAATTCACAGATTGCCTTTGTTTCCAGGTTGTGTAGAACAAAAGATGTAGCAGCAATTGAAGAAGCATTTATTGTTTGCTTTCATGGATCGTGATTTTGGTGGCGCACCCTGGAAGCGATGGCCAAGCTCTTGGCTGTGAAGCTGATTTTCTTATTCTTCCAGGAGTCTTACGATTTTTGTCTTTTACATGGAACTCTATTGTCCATAAGCTTTCTTTTCTCAACTCCTGCTCTAGGCCCATGCCCTGTGTCTGCTGTCTAGCTGGCCATAGCCTGCTACTGTATTTCACAAGAGATACAGTGCCATTGCATAGTCAGGACCAGTAAGGTTAATATTTCGAGCTCAATAAGGTCAAGACTCTCCATTTCTGCATAGTTTTATGTAAATGAACTACTTATTATGAATTACTCTTGGACAAGACTTACTTTACACTGCCATTGTTTATAAGCAGTGACATAAATAGATATCCTTATCACTGATAGACAATGATACGTTAAGCTATATCTTCTGTTGTCTCCAGGCAAGGGTCGAATATCAGGTAGTTGGAGGACAAATAGCTTCTTTGAAACAGCGTTATAACCCTAATAACGTTCCACAGAGCTCTAAGCTCCAATCACATCCCCATTCTCCCTTGATACAACTATATGAACTACTTAAACTACAGTTTAACTCATATGAAAATTTACATTTTTCATCCTAAATATATTGACCAATACTATTTTTTTAAATCAATTAAACCCTTAAGCAAATACTTGGTCTGCCATGAATCTTTATTTTTTGAGTAAAATTTATATTTTTAACATTTTACAATTCAATAATATGTGTATATTGAAGCTTTCTCTGCCCATTCCCTTCTCTTCCTACTGTTTGAAACTTTCTTCTTCCTGGAAAGATGCATCCTACTCTAATGTTTTCCTGTTTTTCACACTATGACTTTAACACACTCATTTACTTCCTGTAGTCTGTCAGTGAAGGGCAAGGCCTAATGAGCTCCTCTCCCTTGTATGATGAAATGGTGATGAATCCAGTCTTGTGCCAGTCTTGTGAGGTAAGCACAGATGTAGTGAGTTAAAGGGAAGACAGAATCCTAGCACCGATCCCCAACTGCTCCCTCGTACTTTTCTTTCTGACTCCTCTTTGATGAATTTTCCCTGATCCTCTGATAGGAAAATGCAGATATCCTTTTACAGACACGCCCTCCAGTTTTAAGTCTTCGCTTCTCATTAAATCCTGCCATATAAATCACATCTTTTACATTTTATTTTAACTTTTCTACATTTTATGTATTTAATATGTAATATGCCATATGTAGTATGTAATTTGTAATGTGTAATATATAATATATATTATAAATGCCATTCAACTGTAAAGTTTATTTTTCATACAGTAATTGAAGTATATTTGATTATCAAGACACTGTTAATCTTAAATTTGCCTTAAATTTAATGCTATTCATTATAAAAGATATCACTGAGAATTTGAAATAGAATCTGAAAAACATAAAATATGTCATTCTATAAACGTAAAAGTGAATTGCTATACTCCAAAGTAAATTGAATGTTTGTATTTTAGGTTAGAAAGTCTGCTACATTTTTCCATAATCCCAGTGATAATTCATACTAAATCAGCAATTTGAGCCCTATCAACTACTACAAAAGCTTTAATCGGTATATTTACTTGTTCAGATATTGCTATCCTTAACCTTTAAATACTGAGCATGTAACTGAAACAGGGTATTGTTAGTATAAAGAGCACGTATAAACATCATGTTTCAAAAACCCATCAAATATGACTCAAGAAAATTGCTCATGGTATCTACAATTCCCGTGGCCATGTAAGCATATGGTTTGCTAATCTCAGCAAATTGTAGGTTTCGGTGTAAAGCTAGAAGAAACTCAAAAATCAGAAATTCCTTTTTAACTATAGTGCACCTGTATATTTAACATACAATATGTCAATGGAGTGTGAATGAGAATATCATGAAAGTCAATGAAAATAATTTAAGAATTTATGCAGTTATAAGATATTTATTTAATGAATAAATAACCAAGCATGCTTGGAGTCAGAGGGCACAGGAGATGGTCATGAGGATTAGTTTGAGTCCTCGGAAAAGAAACAAGGAGTGTGGCATTCTGACTAAGAGAGGGGAAGGGAGAAAGAAGAGAGGGGACACATATCATGTTCAGTTTATGTAGACCGTGTAATACACAGGGTCTAGTAAACCTGTGACCCCCTCAGGCATGAGAAATGCACGTGAGGGGAGCTGGGCAGTGGCAGTCATGGGTAGATGGAGGCAGAGGATTCGTAAGAAATCTTCACCCTATTTTCAGTTTTTGCTGTGATCCTACAATAAGATAAATTGTATTTAAATGAAAACTTGTGCTAGTATTAGGCATTTCCCTGAATCCTTATTGTCTTTAGATTTGAAGTGAAGTTTGCCTCAAAATATGCATTTATATAAATTTTTATTGGGATTCTGTATGATAAACTCCCGCTAGCTGATTCACAATATCAACACTCAATGTTTAAAATTTAAATGCTCCTAATTTCTAATCCTGTTTGTGAAAAGCAATAAGATTTCATTGTATCTGAACTGAGTTCTAGTGCCATAAAGACATTACCTTTAATTGGCTTAACTTTTTATAAAACCCACAATTACCTGGGTTCCTTATTGACCATCCTGGTTACATCCTGGTTACGTATGTCAGATCTGTGTGGTATTACTTCATCCTTCCTGTCAGCTGCTCATCTTCACTCGGTAACAGATCACAGAGACTGTGACCCTTTCTCCTGACCATGACAGGCTGATGTTGTTTACCAAATGTAGTTAGGGACATGACCTTAAGTTCAGTGCCACATACTGCTGTTTTGTGCAGCCATTGGTTGTTTAGACTATTCTGTTTAGCTCCTGACTGCAGATCACTTAAGATTTCCTCTTCATTTTGCCCCATTGATCATGGAAGGAACTAGAATTGGTGGAGTTTTTATTCAGAGATGGTCATATATGCCAAGATCCTTTTGTCTGCCCAGCAGAAAAGGAAGGAAGTCTTCAGTTTGAGGAACAAAAAGCCCCACAGGAATTACACAGGAGCTCCCATAAGCTTGGTTCATCTACACCTTGTGGAGAAAGTTCTGTTGCCAGTGATGAAAATGCTTTAATACCAATGCAGTTTAATTCCAGAAGTCATCCTCTCAGTGTGCAAAACAGAGAGAAGCTGAACAGTTCACAGGGAATCAGAATTTATGAAGGACCCATTTCTATCAAAATCAGGACAGCTGTACTTTGAAAACAAATTAAAATAAGACCTTTTCCTTACTTCTCTGGCCTTCATTTCTTCAAATCTTGACATCATTGGGATGCAAGCACTCTCTCAGTTTACCACTCCACTCTCTCTCCTACCAAGTAGTTGATATCATAAACTTCCCTTTCAAGTTTTTAAATTTTGGTGAACTCCAGTGTTTCCTTTTTGCTCATCCTAAAACATAATTTGTTAGACATTTGTGCTCTTTCTTGTTTCATGTTTCTTATTACTAGTGAATAGCCAATAAAGTGATAAGTGAGAGAGATTTACCATGTTATGTGAAAGACTTGATCTGTGAACATACACTGATAATCTGTTTTTCAAATAATATTGTAAATCCTAAGGATGCTATATTTTTCAAAGATGGCACTTCCGTATTCCTACTTAGAGAATTCGTGCATCAATTTACACCCACAAGTGGTGGTCTTGGACATTTCTTTCTTACTGTAAAATAAGAGAATCATAGTATTCGTGGATGAGGCAAGGTGACATAATGGCAAACACCATACAAGAAGAGCTGCAGTGGGTAAGTGAGAGAAACTTTGTGGAGACAGCCCACTGTCTTGCTGGGCTGCAATGGAGAGGCACAACCCCAGAGACTTTGTCCTAGGATTGCTTCTTGCTACTGATGTGCTTTCTCATGTTTGTCATTGCCACCCTCCTCATTGACTTGGCTTGATGTGAGTGGACACCAGAGACCCCCAGTGCCTATAGCCTGATGTGATTCCTTCCTGGGTAATAGCTCACCCTTTTGGGAAAATTTGCTGCAGATCAACATAAAAATGAACTTTCATGTATTGATGCTCTTTAGAGGAATTAATGACTTTATAGAATTCCTGATTTTATTCAAATAGTTTTAGGAAGAAAGTTAAAGGAGATTGTTTTAGTTTTTTTGGCAGAGAAATGTAATAATGTTAGAATCAAGAATAGAATGTACCCCCTCCTCCTAGAATAGTAAGTAAAGGCTACATACTTAGGAATACAATGAGCTTTCATACATCGCACTAAGAAGAGAAAGAGCCTTGGGACGAATTTGTGATTGAGGAAAAACATTCATTCTAGGTCAGGTCCAGGGATTAGGCTATAGATGTGTACTATGATAAAGCAAGGCTATGTGAAATTGTTGCTTTGAACTTATAATGAACTTGTAGAATGAAACACTATTCTGAACTTACTATCTACATCTTTCTGTAACTCCTGCTTTATGTAACATTGTATCTGTGACATAATTTTATAAAGAACTTTTGTCTAAGAATGTATAAAAATTCTGAGAGAAAAAAATAAGGTGAGGCTGTTAAGCTCTGCTGCATCCACCAAATGTATATAAATCTATCTATATGTGTATACATACATACGTATGTAGGTATATATGTGTATGTATATGGATTTTCATGTGCACTTGTGAAACTGAAGAAACAGGTGGTCAGGATAGGTGAACACAGACACAGACATAGACACACACACACACACACACACACACACACACACACACACACTTGTTTCTTTCTTTCTTTCTTGCTTGCTTGTTCTATTTTCTTTCTCTGTGACATTATGAAACGCCACCAGCTTTTAGCACCCAGAACAGTTAAAGGTCAGAGGTCATCAGCTTTTATCCTTCATCTGATGCTTTGTCCCACCTGACCCAGTACCTGATCCTGTGGGGCTGTCCCCCAGAAACATAGTTTCTACAAACCAAATATAAACAAAGATAACTTAAAGAATGTTTTGAAGTACTGTACAATGTGTGTCCTTCCTCTGCCAAAACAATGTTTTTAACCATTGAGTCCCAGGAGCATGCTTCATTAAAATTATTAGTTTCAAGGTTTTGGAATATATTTTTGGGAGAGTATTCACAGAAGAGAAAAGACACTGATCATAGCAAATCTATTATTCTGCATATGCTCTTGCGGTTACTTTCCTTCTTAATGTTTTACTGTCACGGTTTAATGTTCACATGGGAGAAAATCCTTATCATACATTTATTTTGCTTTCTCTGTAATGGTGTTTATGAAAATACATTGTGGTGGCTTTTCCCTATGTTCCATCATTCAGATTATGGGGTAGGCAGATCCAGAAATTCATTGTTATTTTTAACTAGATAGCAGTTTCAAGGCTACGCTGGGCTATGTGAGACTCAGAAAGATAGCATGGGATGGTAAGATGAATCAGCAAATAAAGTGCTTGCTACAGAAGTCTGATGAACTGACATTAATCTCCGGATCCTTTGTACAGCTGGAAAGAGATCAGTCAAAGGTACCCTGTGACTCCCACATGCCTGTAGCAGCATGAACCATTGCCTCCTATACCATAATAATAAATAAAATAAAGTTTTTTTTAAAAAACAGACAATACTCGCATATTAAAAAAAAGAAAGACATTGCAGAAGTTTTATTAGATGTTTCAATATTCTATTGCTTAAAATCGAGAGTGAATTTTTTTTTTATCCACAGTTTGCTTTGCGATTTAGCTTTCTCTGAAAAGGAAAATGTGAGATACTGTGTTAATTAGCTTCCCTCCCCTTCCCATCCACACTCCCTCTCTTCCCTTTGTCACTGACTATTTTTCAGAGTCAACAGCTTCTACTGTTCATTGTCTAGACCTTCCCTGTTTTTAGAGTCACTTGTGTTCATGAGAAGTGTCTTTTAATTCAGCATATATCAACAAATCACTGGAAGAAGACCTCTGTCCTTGAATAAAAATCTTATATTTCTCTAATCCTATACTGATCCCACTTCTTTTCTTCCTGGTCCAACTCTCATTTTTCTCACAAGGGAAAAATATGCCACATGCACAGAGCCCCGTCCCCAGTATGCTTTCATTTAGAACATTGTATTATTCCTTTTTCAGGCTCCCCATTTTCCCCCAGCTTCTCCAAACCCTACCAGGTCCCTTCTCTCATGTATTATTCCTGTGGAGCCTTTATCCCATCCTTAAGTGTGTGATGAAATACCTGGCTATAAGCCACAAGCAGAGGGGACATCTATCTTGTTTATCCCTGTTGCATAAAAAAACATTTAATGAGCTAGGTATCATGGGTCAAGCACAGTTCTAAGCACTTTACATGTATTAACTTATGCTGTGTTCATTCCAATATAGCATTTGACAAATGAGGCAGCCAAGGTAGTTAAAAGTGAGGTGGCATATGGGCACCAGAGCTGAGTCTAATGCAGGAAGCTTTTCCTGAGCTTTGTGCTGTCAGGAGTACTGTGGACACACTCCTCTAGAGAGGTGTTTCAGCGTATTGAGAGTCTGAGGTAGTTTAGCTGAAAATGAAGACTAAGATCTACCACTATGCTGTGTAATTATTGTCCCTTTAAATAGTTGGAAATTTTAGCCATGTTTTTGTTCTCCAATACAACTCATATCTATTGCAGTTGTACATTCATTTTTGCTCTACCTCTTTGGTTTGTGTGAAGACTATTCCTCTCAAGCATTAAAATGCATAAATACACTGCTGGATCCTTTGGAATAGAAGCACCCTTAGCATAGGATCCCACATCTGACTCGATAGTAGGAAGGTGCGGATCCAGCACCCAGTAAACAAACTAACAAACATAGTTTTGCTGGCTTAGTCATACTAGATTTCACTGATGGATCTTTACAGAGCAAATTCTGCTTTAATAGAGATGATAGAAGCTAAAACGGACTTGGAAGTTTAAAAAATTCTACAGTTAGAAGGTTAGGCAATTCATATTATCTGTTGAAACAGTACTCACTTACAGAACACTCTACAGGCTGGAGCTAGACTTTCCCTCCAGATGCCCTTAGAGTTGTACAACTTGAAATGGTTCTCTGAATGTTTGAGAGTAAGGCCGACTAGTCAAGGCTCCTCAAAGCAACTTTCTGGTCTTTGAAACAATTAAGCATGGTAAACAATATCAGATTAAAGAAAGCAGATCTAATTTTTTTCCCATTCTCATACAGGAGTGCTAAAGCTCTTGATATTTAATCTGTTTTTAGTTGCAGCATTTGTTTTGTCCATTTCCTATTGATTATATTTAATTTCATGAGCAAACAAAGTCAAGCAAAATAAATTACCCCTTGCCCTTGCTGTTTGCAAATATCTACTCCACGCAATCTGTCATGTTTCTGTGTGTATGTGTTTATGGTTAACGTAGTTGGGTCTTTTCAGTGCAGTGTCTCTGACAGATATCTAACCATTGTGCTCATGTCTTATGATACACAGTTCTGCTTTAAGTGCATACTGAATATGTGGCTAATTTTGAAAACAGAAGTTGGACAGTCTTTGTAAATCATGCTTTAGTAGAGTTAAATGAAAAATTTCACAGATATTAATAAGCAATTACCTTGGTTCTAAATGACATTACAGATTGCTTTCTTAGTAAATTGAATATTTTTCAGTTTGAATAAAAATTGAGAAGATGTATTTTCATAGTTATCATTTTGCTCATGTTTAATTGAAGTTCATACTTAAATTGAGATTCAGGCCTTTCCAAATGTTTGTCATTCTGTAACATGAATACCGTTTTGGAAAGCCCTTTGGTTCTCTTACTCCTAACTTAGTGATACACAAAATAGATCATAAATATTTAGTGTGCTCCAATATATGAAAATATATCACATGATTTATTTCTTTTCACTTAAAAATGGTGGATTTTTAAGAATGATTGCCAGATATATGCTATAATTCTAATACTACATTGTTACAAAAATCTCCCTCATCATGAAATTTTGTCTTTGTTTGAAGGTTGTTTTTAGAACTAGTGACATTTTAATGGCAATGCAATTGTTTTGCCCTGAAGGGTACTGTTAAATATTTAAGATACTCATAATATTCTAGTTTGTCAAAAGCTATGGATGGTATCTGTGTTTAGTGGTTGGATAAAATATAGACGTGGATTCCTTGATTGCAGCAGTGTCCACCACATCTACATAGAATATGCTGCAAGAGGGCAGTGGCTGTCAGGTAGCATCGACCATCCATTACATTCTGCCATTACGCTATCCTTACATACCTAGGAAATGAGTAAGGTATTGTGTGACATTAACAATAACAAATAGCAAAGTAGATCGCTTATGACAATATTTTCTAAGAGCATTGTGTAAGTGGTGCCTCTCACCATAAAGTTTTTCTTAAGCCTGCACATGGGTTCTTCATTCTTTACCAAGTGTGGCTTTATCGACTGCCTTGTAATGCTTTCATATTGTGCCCAAATTAGTCATTTCTTCTGCTATTTGCCTCAAGATCCCCATACATCCTTACTCATGTACTTTGTGTACATGAGTATTCATGTACTTTGGGGGTGTTAGTAAGTAAATGAGGGTCACCGGACTGCAAGCACTGTGATGCTGCTGCAAGTCCATGAGCTAACCAAAACTGTTGCTCATTGACTAATGGGCAGGTAACAGATATGACATGAATTCTGTGGACAAAGGGTGATTCTTGTTCTTCACTGGATGGAACAGGACAGTCGAATTTCACAATGTTAATCAGAATGTAGGTGATTACAATGTATGAGTTATTTATTTCTGGAATCCTCTATATAGTTGTTTTGGATCTTGAAAGACCACAAGTGTCTGACCCTGGAGAAGGTGAGATCCTAGATAAAAACGAAAAGAGAAGACTGTCACACACACTGAAACTACCTAGAATATATTAGTTTCCGTAAAGGAGCTAGAACATCTTTGTTCCTCAAAGACCCAGCGTTTGTTCCCCCAGAAGTCTGTTTATCTGTTGTGTGCCCCTAATTCCTTTCCCAGGATTTCTCATGTGTATTAGAGCTTTTCTTTAGCAACTATGTCAACTGATGAAATGTTGGATCAAGGACACTAAAATTCTCATTCAGGACATAGAGAAGGCTAAGTTGCTAAGGCACAGTGATAAATCAAATGGCACTGTGAATTTCCTTTGTTTCTTCATTAAAATCCAACAAAATAAGTTTATGTAAATACTGAGTTAACAAAATAATAAACCATATAGTTAATATGGGTTATTATTTAAGCTATAAGAATGCCATATACAAATAATTTAGTGGTATTGGAAATGTTTTATGTTATTGTGTTAGTACAAGAGATTAGAAATTAAAGTTTGTTTTAGGCCTGTGTAACATGTAAATTTTCTGTTACTGTTATAATGAACTAATACAAACAATAGCATACAAGAGCTTATTATCATGTGTCTCTAGAAGATCCAAAATAAGATACTGAGATTAGGAGATGTGTTTTTAAATGCCTCATTTGGCTCAGATAAGAAGTACAGGTACCAGAGTGCTTTCAGCTCCTTCTGCAGAGCCAGGCGTTTCCTCACTCACAGCTTCCTGCCTGTGTTCTCTGGGACTAAGCCACTAGACAATGAAAAAGGCCATGTTATGAGAGGCTTACTCATTTAACAATTTGTGAAAGCAAAACTGCTTTTGATCTGGGTGGGATTTTAGATATCAGATAATGTATTTACTTAGAATACAAATAGACAGGACCAGAGAGGATGAATGGTAATGTTTACTTACTCCCGTTTTAATCCTCACTTTGCTTTCTTAAGAGCGATAGTCTCTCCTCCATCCCGATCCTCACTTCCTTATGCTTTCCATCACTCTTACAAGATAACCCCGAGAAGCTAGATAGTTGGCAAAGTGATGGAGTTCAGACTCATTTCAGAAGGCAAAAGTCATTCCTGACACTGTCCTCAGAGCTGAGTGCCTGTGGCTAGGCATGTCCTAGGTGCTGAAAAATCTACGACTGCTATTCTGCTAAATGGACACATTATGATACTAACGTCTGATCATTATACCTGCATATTAATGCACCTCTCAGCCCTCATCAAAAATGAAGCTTCTATTTCAGTGAATGGTGGTTAACACAGTTGACTATAACTGGACAAGCAAGGTGTAGAGAGTAAGACTTTAGAATGTCCAGCCCTAAATGGAGTAGCTGTACCACTCACTGTAGAATTGCGGGAGGGTTGGAAGAGAGTAAGAGCCAGGGCTGGAGGGTAACTACAAGGAAAATTGTCTCTGGATACATAGGGCAGCAGACAGATGACCACACAAAAGCCAGACAAAATCTTCAAAAGGAGAAGGAAGGTGGAAAGTTCCACCCCCTACTTGAGAAGATATGAGCAAGTGATAGCTTCTGGGAGAGGAAGAGTCAGGTTTCTTGAGGTGTGCAATACCTGGGACCTTGTACTTCATTCTTAGAAGTGGTAGGGTAGGCATCCAACAATATATGCACAGTGAAATTTATACTTGGTGGGTTAAAAAAAAAGTTCTTAGGATTGAACACGAAGCTTAGATATCTCCAAGTCTTCTCCCCTGACCTACCCCTCTCTCCCTCTCTCACACCCTCTCTGCTCTCCTTAACTCTCTTACACACACACACACACACACACACACACACACACACACACACACACACACA
>NC_034594.1:48779020-48801259 GCF_900095145.1 Mus pahari
ATATATATATAATATATACATTTTTTGTACATTGGTACATTGGTCTATATATATTATATGACATATATAATGTTTGCCATTCTATATGGTATACCATATATCATAGTTATATATTTCTTAGAAAGGAAAAACAATATGACAACAATATGATGGAATAAGCCTGCTAATTAGGTGAAAAGAACTTCAACAAAAGGCGTTTTTTATGTGAAAGATGAGACACTCCTGTGAGGTACGTGAGGGGAAAATGTATTCTAGGAATACAAAGCCAGAATGCACACAGTAGAAAGACTGAAAATGTGTACAAGGAATTCAGAGAAGGAATAAACAGTTTAAATGAACTGTAGCGGCCGAGCAATGCAGAGAACCACAAGACATCATTGTGGAAACAGGGCGAGGCCAAGAAATCAAATTCAGACCAAGGCAAACAAAAAGGTACTCAGAGGTTTGAGCATGAGGACTTCACTGTTTGCCTTTAATTTAGTGATAGAAGCGGAGATCTGAAAGGGTGAATCACAGGCGTGGGGAAAAACTGTTGTAAGCTATGGACTCAATTCAGTTTGCCTATGGGAGGATGCGGAGAGCTAGCCAGGAGTCCTGGAGGGAGTTGATTTTATACAATATGTTTAGTGACACAGTTTTCAGATGTAGTTTTCTGACTTAATCAACTTGACAGATGCCATTCACTGAATGTACAGGACAAAAAAGAGAGCATTTTCTGGTTGGATCCCTGGCATAGAAAGAACTCGGGGTGACAGGTGGATCTAGAGATAGTCATTGCCTTCCAGTTGTCTCTTCTCAGTTGCTTCTTCTGCTGCTTCCACTCCTGCACTGTGGAATGCTGAGAGGAGTGGCTGAGTCCCTGTGATGCTTTCTTCTCCACCTGCCCTACCTGGTCATGCTTTTCTTTCTTACGAGCAGTTAAGCATGCATTTTCAGGTATTTATTTAATAGATATGTTATGTATCTGTATAACCTTTTATATACCATACGCATGTCAGACCCTAAGGAAGCTAGCAGAGGTAATTTATTCCATGGAGCTCTGGCAATAGATGTCTGGGAGTCAAAATATGGATGCTGGGTATCAGACCCACAACCTCTCCAAGAGCAGCAAGCACTCTTAACCACTGAGCTATCCTTCTAGCCTCTTAAGCACATATTCATGTCAGTCAATTAGCTGCTTTGTTCTTCATTAAATTGTATTTGTTAATTCATCTAGTTTGTGCACATATTAAGTGAGTGTGTGTATGTGTGTGTGTGTGTGTGTGTGTGTGTGTGTGCATGAGTGCTGGGGTGCTCATAGAGAAGCCACAGTCCCAGTGCTCAAGTGGATGTCAAGTAATGAACTCTGGGAGTTGATTTCTCCTCTTACTGTGTGGGGCCTGTTGATAGCACTAAAGCCATCATAGTTTACCTGGTTTAACCACTGCATATATGAATCTGAAGGTAAAGATAAGTTTGTGTCTGTGGCTAGCCTTGCTGACTTTGCAGATGAGAAGGGTATGGTGTATTTTAGAAATAAGTGCTCAGGAGTCCATCAGTAGGTCTATATTTGTGTCTATTCTTTTTAAAATTCTGTCCTATCCAACCCACATTTAAATCCTTTGAGCATAAGTTTGTGTGTTTATATAACCCAGTAAAAAGATCTGATCTAAAAATTTATAAGCCTGGCTATTTATTATGTCATACTAAATTTACCTATTTTAAAAGAATAATTATTACAATCTTTATTTTGTTGTTGTATAACTTCTCCATTTTCTTGCTCTTTTAATTCTTCATCGTACCACTTATCCCCACAGAACTGTAATATCATGAATCATTTTTCCTTCCGTTTATTATGGAAGGGACCAGTTTCATTCCTTCCAGTCTGTGTGCATGTGGAGACTGACACGGTAAATCAGTTCCTGGACCTGGTCCCTCTTCATCTGTGGTTAATTGTTTGGCTGTCTAATCCCAGCTCGTGTGATTGGCTCTATGCAGATACAACCTCTGTGAGTGGAGGCAAAGGCCTGGAGAACCCCCAGTGACATCCATCTTTATACTTAGTCTAACAAATGATAGAATGACATGACTGCAGTCTACAAGGGCCCACGAAGCCTTTCTGATAGCAGGATCTCAGGACTCTGTTTTACTTGCCCCTCGATTGGACCCTTCTCCTGTGCAGAGGGGAACTGTAGAGCTTCACTCTCAGTGACTTTGGGCAAGACACCTATTCCATTTTGTGGTCAGAAAACAGGCCAGCAGGTATTCATTTTACAGTACCGTGTTCATGAAGAATTTGGTGTGGTTAATGTAAAAGGTAGAGGAGACTTTAGGAGTCACACGGAGTCTTGGTAACATGTTCTCTGTGTTGGGGAATGTTAGTAAAGAGGAACGTGCAGAATTCTAGATAAGAAGACACATGCTTATGATCCTGGAGTCGCCCTTATGGTGAATAGCACAACACAGGCTCCAAAACTGTTCCATAGGTTGCCGGGTACAAATTGACATAAAGGTCAAAATTCTACCAATATGCTACTAACCTTTTACTTATTCATATCAGAATGCGGTCTGAGAAAGGCAACAGAGAAATGACTAATTATTTCCACTTAGTTATCTTTTTCTCATTATTAAGTATCTACTTCAGATAGTCCCTTAAGCGAAGGGACTTCTCTGTCTTCATAGCTAATATTCAATGGGATACATGAGTTTCAACAGATGGGTGGGGAGGCTGCATGTTGAGTGTCTGACTTGGATGCTGTTATGAAGAAAGTGATCCTACTTCAAACCCAAAGGAGGCCCAGACTGGGAGCCACTCTTTAGAACGGTCACTGGCATAAATCTTTACTGCTTTAGGTGACAACTCATTCTAAGTTCTGGGCTGATGAAATAACGAGTGAGGAACATGAAGAGTCTTTGCTGAATGTCACACAGACAAAATACACTGGAAAGTCGTACTCCAGATGCAGGCATGAGATGAAATACCATCAGTGGACTTTTTCTTGGTTTCAGATTTTATAAATACTTTCTATAGTTTTTCCCAGAGGCACTGAAGTACATATGTAGGTTAGGGTACATAATTAAGTTGTATAATTAAAATCAATCATGTTTAAATAAAATTTAAACTTTTGTAAATAGTGTCCCTGATATTTAGCTAGTTCTTCTGGTGTTTCAGTGCTAATATGGGTGGGACTTTTAAAAATCCATACACGATTGGTCTTAAGACACCAAGACACATCTTAAATTCTATTAAAACATTTTGGGAACTTACCCATGTGTGCAATAATTATAATTGTGAGCATCCAAGGAAAATTAGTGTGTAATGTCTTAATTAAAAGAGGGCATCATAATTTTATTTACAAATTGAATTCTATTAAATTGTTAGAGTGGAGGATTTTCATTTCACTCTCACATAATTAATATTTAGCACAGCTCTTTTGGTAGCACATTGCATTATTAATGCACATTCTTTGAGAAATGTAATAGTATGTTAAAAAGTCGCCTTGGAAGAGAGCCCATACATTTTGTCATTATATTAAAATGTAAATTTTGCTTCTTGCCTACCCGTTGAAA
Organism: Mus pahari; assembly: GCF_900095145.1. NCBI lineage: Eukaryota > Metazoa > Chordata > Mammalia > Rodentia > Muridae > Mus > Mus pahari. The sequence goes on from NC_034594.1 coordinate 48,782,570, forward strand.
ATACTTATGAGTTGCATATCTGCTTATTTACAGTTTTATTGGGCAAAAATCTTTAAAGTCAGTTTGGTTTTGTTTAAGTGGGAATTTATTTTCATGTTTTTAAAACTGAAGCTTGAATTCCTTCCCAGGGGTGTTCTTCACTCAAGAATGTGGTATGAATATTGTGTTTACCTTAACCCTCATCATATTTTCTTTAGAGAAAATGTGGCTCCTATTAGTACCACATTACAGAGTCACATGGCTGTTAAAGGGTGAGCCCTGGGACAGAAAAGTAATAATTTCGTATTCGTATGGCTCCTCTTGTCACAAGACATTATTGTGTTGGCTGTGCTACACTCTCTAAGGCAGCCTCTAAGAAAAACATCATTTATCTTAGTTTTGCCATGAGAAGTCTACAGAAATCTGTTCATTTAAAAAAAATGAGCTCCCTGAGCTGTCCACGAATAGGAATGAGTAGTTAAGCAAAAAACTCTGCGCTCCCCAGTGACATCAAGCAGTTGTTCTGCTGAGCTTTGTCTAGTGAGAATGAACGAATAAGAGGCCTAGGAGGACGAGGAAGAGGATGGGAAGAGTGGAGAGGAGGAGGAAAATGAGAGGAAACGGAGAAGAAGAAGTAAGGAGAACAGTAAACATCTCCCAGACCTTGTTTTCCTGAGCCGTGAAGCAAGACAGGGAAAATCCGCAGAGCGGAGGTAAAAGAGCCAGGGGTTAGAGGCGCTCTGTTGGAGAGCTTCCATCCTTCACTTGCTTCAGCTCGTGGTTCTCTTGGTTCACAGCAGAATCTGCACGCACCCCTTCGACGCTCTCTTCCTGAGGGAAATTGAACCAAGCAGATTTGACCCAGTAGCATCTGGTCTTTGAGAAATCCCTCAAGCTGGGAGTTTCTAACTCCTTTTTTCTTTGAAAACTTGATTCCTCTTAATTCACATACCCTTTGAAAATGACTTTGGAAGAGTAGTCATTTGTTGTGTATGTTAATTTTTCCCACTGTGAATGCTTTTTAAATATTAATGTAATATTAGTTCATATCACAGAAGTAATATTTCTCATAAACTATTTTATGGTTAATATAGTCTTAGAATGGTGGAGAGGTTATTTTATTATTTGTTAATCAATGATTTGTAATAATTGCTCAAAAAAGAGATTATTTTAATATGATCATTAGGTCTTTCAAAATGAAGCTTTTTCTACTTGAAAGTTTAAATGTATAGTATGCTTTATATGCCTAGGCACAAATACAAAATCATTTCCAGTACTAATAGTTCATACTTTAATATTCCATAGCTGACTCTCAGCTACTGCAGATTGATTACCAGAGTGCTAATTTGCTCACTGTATGCACACAGATATAAATTTCCTTACTTGTGTGTGTTGTTTCTGTTTTTTACCTGTGCTATTCAAAATGTTTTAAATTTGCCATTTTTTCTGTTTTTTGCGAATGGCATATATATCATTACTATAAAGATCATTAGAAACTAAGACTAGATTGACATGTCAAGGTAGACTCACAGATGATTTTTACATACTAATGCTAGGAATTCAGAATCAACCCTCCCATGGATTTTAGAAGTTTCATACAAATCAGGAACTGCTAATGGTGACTTGCAATGTCTTTAAATATTTAAATGTTCCATCATCCACAATCAATTACCAGATTTTTTTTTTTTCAAATTGTAATGAGACCCAAAAGATGTAATTTGAACATTGTAGCATGGAATAATCTTTCTGGAAGATGTGTACTTCACAATCTCAAATACTTGAGAAATCCTTAATTGATATTGCTTAGAAATGTTAGAAAATTAATGCGAAGGTAAGTTACTCTAAAGAGAATGAGGAGGAAAAAAAGAGAAGACTATTTTAGCTTGGCCCTGGAGGCCATTTTGTCAGTGGTTCTGACTGGAGATCATTGACGGGTCCTCCAGAGCAGCCATGCAATTCTACAGGCAGTATTTGTAAGGAACGGAGATCTTTAAAAGAATCCTGGGAGCAAGTAGGCTTCTTTGGGGTAAACATGAGCTGAGTGGAGTGGAAAGGTTATAAAGCAGACATCTAAGTAGCCACTCTCCCCTCTTCCCTCTTTGAAAGGGGAGGGTCTTTCTTTTTTCCTGAAGATGCATGCTCCCCACCTTTCAGCATCACCATCTGCTTCTATTAATTTATTTCCATGCCATATCTGCTTCTTGCTCCCCAAACTGTATTACAGACCTCTACCCTCCAAATTAGTATGGTATTACGCACCTCATTCTGTGTGCAAAGAGATGCCAGGCTCACCGAGAACACTGTGCACGGCATGTTCATTTAGGTAGACTGTGAACAAAAGATGCCAGCTTGGTGTCATTACTGGCACGTGTCATAAATGGGAAATTGCGACCGGAGAATGATCAAGTAGCTACTGAGAGGCGATCAAAGACTGGAACCTGGTTCTGATTAGATACTCAGCTAATCAATTTTTATCGCTATTCATTCACATTATTATAGATCAGTGGCACACAGGTATTACACGATTAAAATGATTTAGATGTACAAGCTCTTTAAGAAAGAAAACAAACAAACAAACAAAACAGACCATAATAATGTATAAGGGCAGCTAAAGGAAAGGAAAGACATTAGGCCATAATGAAAGTCTTGTAGAGTCTGTTTCTAGAGAGTTGGGAAGATGGCTCCGTGGTTAAGAGCACTTACTGCTCTTCCAGAGAATCCAGGTTCAGTTTACAACTGTCTATCTCCAGCTCCAGGGGATCCAAAACCCACTCCTAGATTCTCTGGGTGCCCTACCGCATACCACAGACATTCAAAGACTTATGCAAGCACACATGGACATAAAAATAAATCCTAAAGTATGTTAGGTCCTGAATTCACTGAATTGCTTTGAGTCACTGTCATTTCCCTTCATTTTCCTTTAGTCCTTTTAATGGCTTTGTCCTGGTCTAGACTTCTTTTCCTTCTCTTATTCAATCCTTATTTACTTATTCTGTGACAAGAGGAACTGATTCTGCTTGCCTCCTCCATATGGGCCTATATTAGCAGCTCTTAGCTTTTCTGTCCTTTTAAATCTTTTCTTAAGGCATGCATATTTTTCATCCTTCACCTTACATTATCTGTTTCTATTTCTGGTCATGTCACATCCATGTATATTAAGTATACACACACACACACACACGCACACACACACACACACACACACACACACACACACACACACACAGGGCCAGCTGACTGTTGTCTCATTGTAATGCATTTCAGATGATATGTTGGAGCACATTGTTTTGCCCCTCAGCACGGCTCCTCCAAATTCAGTATTTCTTTCCAGTGAGTCCTCTATTTTCTCTATTTCTGCATATCAGGATAATATTCTTTGCCTTTCCCTTATGTTTATTGATCATACTCATTTGTATAAGTTTAATCATAAAAGTTAAATCATTATCTTTTAAACTCATATCCTCTCCATCCTTCAAGGACTCAAGCAATACCAACCTCATGATAATGTTTGAATAGTTTAGTTTTTAATGATCTATGTATTTTTACTTTTTTATAACAACCATATTACTTATAAATCATTAAGTAGAAAAAGCTTAATATTATTTCTAGAATAAAAAGATCATCTCAAAATAGTGTTTTTAGATGAATTAAAATGACTCTAGTTCTTACAATGCTTCTTTAAGCAGACAGACTTGCAGTATTAATGCAAAATAAATTCAGATCATGTTAGGACATAAATTATTGAGCCTAAAAATTCTGATAGGGTAGACAAATTCAAATATCAAGAATATGGGCATGAAAACATACTTGTCTACACTGGAATGGTATAGACTCTTGTAAGATGTGGCCATGTTGATCTAGCATCTGCAGTACTGTTGATTTGGGGAAAAGCAGAGCACAGACTTGGGACCATCGTCTGGCATAGTAAGTGTGAATCTGTGTTCACAGACACTCATTTCAGATGGTGCAGAGCCAGAGCCAGCCTTAAACACGATGCAACCACCCATCAGGATCAGTGACTATGGTGGGAATACCATAGTTACTTTATACATTTTAGTTTAGCTTGAAATTCTGCAATAAGCTTAAGTTAATATTATCATAAAAGTAATTTATTACATAACTAAATATGAAAAGATAACTGAAAATAGTTACAATTTTAAAGGACATCTCCATTCCATCTTTAGTAGTTGAGTTTTATGAAAATGAAAAGTCTCTTATGTTACAGTGGTAAGCATAATTTGATATGCAACATGTTAACTGCCCTCATATTTATTAGTTACAGATATCATTTGTAAGTAGAGCTGTGATTGGAAAGCAGATCCTTATGTTGACCCTGTTTCTATGGATTTTGAAAATTGGTCATTTACTTCAGAAGTCATTGCTACTTGTCTTTACCTGGTAGAGGTTGTAATGTTTAAACAACTGTAGTTTACTATAAGCAATTCAGTTGAATGTGGAGACTCAAATAATAATAATATTTACTGTAAGCCAATCTGTCAGAGTAACATGGTATTATAATTTATAACCATAATATTTCATAGCTTGCAATGTCATTCAGTTCTCGCAAACAAAACATACTAAATTCTTTGTGATCAGAGTGTGGAACAAACAAGATGAGATCTCTTTTCCTTGTAAGTCATTATAAGAAAGAACCATGCAGTGAATAGTATTGGAGAGATGGCTCAGCAGTCAACAACATGGGCTGCCTTTCCAGAGGATAGTCATTCAGTCCCAGAACCCCCAATGCAGTTCATAACCACATTCAACTCCATTCCAGGAGATCAGACATCCTTTTCTGATACCCACAGACATCAGACATTCATAGTGGTGCACAGACCTACAGACACACAAAGCACCCATACACATTAAAATGTAATAAAGTAATCTGAAGCTGTAGGCTCCCCTCTTTGTCTCAGGGCTTCCCCTCGATTTAGCTGCAGGTCCCTTTAGTGTCAGGCCTTCACTCTAATCAATGCTTCGGGCACTCCTACTGAATAGTAGTAGCTCACTTGAAAGCAGTGAGAAACCGTCTGGGAAAAGATTCTTTTCTGCCCCAGGACTTGTCTTCCGTATCCCCAATGATGAAAACAAGACAGATCTTAATAGGCAGCACTTCGGTTCATTCTGGTTTTACCTGACCAAACAAGGACTGTGTTGTTTGTTTGCTGTTTATGATGCAGAAACAGATCATAACACCCGCTCTTGAATTCCAAACCATGGCTCCTTTCCATTTCCCATTCCCTACAACCACTTCCTGCCAGGGTTTTTGAGGGCTTTAGGAAGAAAGTGCACTTGGGAATGTAGACAGGATTGTCTGCTACTACTTGATGGTTTTAGACGCAATAGGGTTTACCCATACTTACCCTCCATAGATTTCTACCTGCGTCCAAAGCAGAGTTTACAAATGGACAGCAGGGGGCGACAATTTCCAACATAGATCTGCATATCAATGTAAATTTAGCCTTAAGTTATGCGGCAAACATCAGATTAGTGCATTTGCTTAGCATTATCTCTATACTATAATTATCTAAAGTTGCTTTACTAGAAGCTTTGTAAAAGAAAGATTTTAATTAGAATTTTGCATGGCTTCCTCCTTCCCATGATTTGATTGCTAGTTCAAAGAACCACCCGATCATTGAAGATATTTGTTTGCATTCTTCTTGCTTCCTGTTAGCCTGGTACTCCATAGAGTAGAATCATCCAAACAGAAGTACAATTTGATCTAAAACTGATCTTGGCCTTGGTATAAAGAACAACTGTAATTTCACCTTCTTTCACACCTACTAGATGTCACTAAAAACCAGGAGAACACCTTGAAAAAGACCTGGAGAACATTTTTCAAATTCCTGTGTCTTTTCTCCTAATTGTATTTCAAAGTTCACAGTTGTTTCAGTGAACTGTGTGTTTGCCAGTTAATTGGTGCTGAAAATTGTTTTGTAAAGTTGCATTGGATAGGAATATTCAATCCTATTCATCCTGTGGTATGTTTTTAAATGATTGTAATGAGGGAAATATTTTTTAAAGAAATGCAGACTTCCTGAACTGTTTGTTTTTCAGTGAATAGGCAAGATTGTAATCATCAGATCTGGGAAATGTAATGGAAGAATGAACTATCACTGGAAATTGTACAAAAATAAGGGATTCTTGCCTTACAGTAATTTGGTAGTAGTGTGAATATTGATGGTCCTTATTTAAATCGTGCAACCTACACTTTTTCAACTTTATGATGGTGGCAAAACATTATATACTCAGTAAATCTTATATGAAACTTTTCATTTGATCTTTTCTTTAGGCTAGCCATAATTAAAAAAAATACTTCTCAAGATACTGGTCTATAGCAGCATTGAGCCACCAAGCAGTCAATCATTGGATGCCAAGAGAAAGAAGGGAGGCACCATACAGTGAATGATAGAGCCATTGGCTTCTAGATAGAAGTGGTCAATAGATTACATGAGGTAGTCACACTGTATTAGAAATTATACTTAGATTTTTGCCAGATGAAGACAACAGTGTTTTGAACATTGGAAGTCAAACCTCTGTACATAAAACCTACTGAACACTGAAAAGTCAACATCAGATCACTAAGTGCACTTATAAGACAGGAGAACACAACTCTATGCTTTGCATGGGGATGGGCTGTAGTCCCAAGCAGTTAACAAGCAGGAGCTACAACCATGAAGCTTTATAACTATGAGTGTGTATGTGAATCCTGGTTCCAACAGTGAGTTACTTGCTTTTGTGAGTTTATCTGCTAGTGAGGAATTGAAACTATTTCCATTGGAATAACTAGGGATTATGTCTATGGCCTTTGCTAAGAAAGGTGATTCAGCCATGTGATCTTATGTTTAAGAACTGAATGCAAAGGAGACAGAGTAATGATCAACATCCTCTTGCTTTCACCAGATGACAAGGCTGTAAATATCCTTAGACCACATTGAAGGCCTTAAGGCACAGGTGAATCTCATATTTTCTCTTAGTCATTAAAAAAAAAAAAAAAAAAAAAAAACAACTCTTCTCTCGTACTTAAAAGCACCATTGACTTTGAAGGGAAAAAAAGGAGTTTTAAATGAATGTATCCACAGATTATTTTTAAGATCACAAATGTGTTCCTGTTCCCAAAGGATAGGTTCTTTATCTTCCTCCAAATATGCTCATCTCTCCCTTGACCTCTTCCTCGACACTTATTTCTCACAATCTTAGAGGTATCTCTTACAAGCCACACCACTCCAACTTGGATTTACTTGACTGTTGTTCCAATGCTGGCTAATAACAGGCAAATCCCTTCTTTGTTTAAATTCCGTTGGACTGACTCAATCTTGTCCATTCGTTTTCTTACAGAGTCTATAAAAGCAGGGTATGCTTATGGCCAGCTCATGAGTGAGGTGTTTCTGACATAACTTCCATTCTTACTATACTTTGTCTTAGCAAATAGAAATGTGGGACCAGATGACAAAACATCTAAATAAAGAAGCAGACCTGAAGGTCAAACCATTGCCCAGCAACAAAAAGTTTGAGAAGAAAGGACTAAATGTGCAGGAAGAACTACCTCAGCATATTAAATCAGCTCATTCCCATACAGTGTCTCAGAAAATAAAACAATAACATTTTAGTCATGGACTCAATTAGCATGGCGACCTCACATCGACCTTTCCTACTGCTCATGTTTCTCCCCTAATATTGCTGCTCTAAACATTCCAATCCTCTTTCTCAACACTCCTTTCTTATTTTGAGCTACATAATTACAACCTTAGTTGAATCCCTTTCTCTGGGTCCCTTTGCCTGTAGCCTGTTACAGTTGTCTTTCCATGTTGTTCTATCTGCATCCTGTATCTCCATATCATATGAGCTCCTAATAACCCCCCCTTTACACAACGAAATGATCCCAGTGAAGCACTCACTTCAGTGAGAACTCTTACCCATTTTCTCATCCTTCCAAAATTGTCCCAGTGAAACACTCACTTCCACAAAATAGTCTTATGCATCTCATCCTTCCAGAACTGTTCTCAAGGCAATACTTTGAACTTATTTTTTTTAATGCACTTTCCCTACTTATTGAAGAGAAGGAGCTGACTTCAGATGAATTTTACATCTGTGTGGAAAACTGACCAAGATTACAAAACAGGAACTCTAGATTAAAAATAACTAAATAGCTCCCATGGTTGCTGCATGTTCTGTCACACACGTTCTGTCAAGCATGTTCCATTTCCCACACTAGATCCTGATCCACTCGCTCTTCTTATACCACACCCATTTAATCAGATACACATTTGATCTCCGGTGGCAGTGCTGATTTCTCTCAACTTTGGAAATATACGTGACTTTTATATTAGTCATTTGATTCAACTGCTGATAACAAATCAGGTATGGATACTTTCTTCTCTCCCTGGTGTTCACAAGGTACCGATATCAGCTTCTTCCTGGCACAGCAACATCTTTGAGCTACGAGCTGCACACTGTGTCTAGAGAATGCTTTCATACTGATGATCTTTTCAGTTTTGCTGTAAAAAAATGCTTTCACTGGTTAAATACAGCTTTTTATTTTACTAACATGCACAGAAAACTCATAGAATTGAGTAATAAAGCTTTTCCTGGGCAAGAAATTACCTAATCAGGAGATCTAATTATTTTCTATACACTAATGTTTTCACATTAGAGTATGTTTTATTTCAGTTTCATTTTTTCAAATCAAGAATAAAGGCTATACATATGCAAATCATATTTTACTCTGTAAGTGGAGAGTCTGGAGCCTTTTTGCCTTCTTATAGCACAATAATTCTATATGCATGTATACATAATTTTGCAGATATTTAGCAAGTCTACCTTTAGAAAAACTAGGGCAAAACATTTTGATCATCTTTAGAAAAGTTTTTCTAAGTACATAGTAACCATTTAGCTTATACAACAAATGTTACAATAGTTTAACTTAGGCTTTTGAAAAGGAGTCTATTTAACGCTAACTATAGCTTTAATTCTGTGGATGTATACGTACATAAGAAGTCTGTATTCTGACTCCAGCCTGACAGTGCAGGATTGACAGATGGAAAAGGTTGTCAGCATTGCCTGTCAAATTGAAACTTAACAGTTGACAAGAAGGCATGGAGAAATCTGTGGAGGTATCCTCCCGATACTGGCATTTCACTGAGGATTAATTAAACTAGATTGTTTGTTAATAAATCTCAGAAAGCCATTCAATTCTATCATAAAATATGTGATTAACTTTAATGTTATATGCAGTATATATGTATGTTTAGGGTTGGAAAATGAGATGGCATACTTTTTCCTTTATAGTTTATACCTAAGGAAGCAGTATGCGAAGGAATATGGAAACTTTTAATTAAAAGCAGATTATAACATGCATATAGCCAGCAGTGATTTTGGTATTTGTCACAGATAGCAAAATGCAGAACAACATTTTTTTCTTTGAAAATCTTTCCAGAATTGATTTTTCACACAGCGTTCTGTACTGATTTATATATCACCACAAAATTCATGTTATTTAAAACGTGAAAGCATGTATAATGTTCTCTGACATGGTGAGTTAGAACAACTCACTAACGATTTACTTAAAGTATATGTGCAAAGTAAGTAAAATGAGTGCAATTATCAGATCATAGTGACTGTCTTTTCTCTAATAAAAATTTAAAAGACAGCTTTGGAATCTTTGGCCACCTGAATTCATTAATGAAAAGTTTATTTAAATCCTGGAAAACTTATGCAAAGCACTTTTTTTCTGATAATACAGTCTTCTTTGAATTATATATTTAAAGAGGTTACTTGGCAAATAAAACAGACATATGACTTATGATCATGGTCTTAAAAAACTGTTGCGGGAGATAACCATAAAATAATCCAAGAGAGAAACTGTATCTCTAACAAGTACTGTGAAGGATCACCTCCGATGTCTATGAAAGAAAGGTCTACAATGGGAGACTTGGCATAAAGCCAGTCAAAGACTGTTACCTGAGGTGACCCCGGATTTACATCTAAGGGATTGCCTGCCTGAGGTGACCCTGGATTACATCTAAGGGATTGCGGATCTAGGTAGAACATTTTATCAGAAGAGTCAAGGAGCTATGCTGCCAGGAAGAAGAGCATGAAGGCTCATCAGCAAGATAGGGCCCCACAAGCATACGGCAAGTTATGAGTTGGATTTGGCCACCTTCCAAATCTTTTTTAAAATGTACGTTTTTATTCTGGCTTTTACCACTTCAGAATGTAAAATTCCTTATAGAGTCTATGAAGATTTATAGAAGTTAAAATTAAATAGCATGGGCTGTATTCTGGTATGGCTTTTGTCTTCTGGGATGAATGTTGGGGACAGAGATGTCTGTAGAAGAGGAAGGTAAACAATCACAGAGAAAGCAGCCGCCTGTAAGCTTTGGAATGTAAGTCAGAGAGAGAGAGAGAGCAGCCGCCTGTAAGCTATGGAATGTAAGTCAGAGAGAGAGCAGCCGCCTGTAAGCTATGGAATGCTTACCAGAAATGGAGGCAGGCCTGGAAGAGTTTCTACCTTAAGACCTCAAATGAAACATAGCCCTGTTTGGAACTTCACTTTAGATTTCTGTCTTCCAAAAGTATGACATGACCTATTCCTGCTGTTCTAAGATACATGGTTTGTGGCTGCAACTATATAGGCAGAGCAAACCAAAACTGAAAGCTTGCCAGTAGTATTGAAAGTCTAGAGGGAGGACAGTATGTGTCAACCAATAGAAGGCATGGTGATAAGCAGGGGCCAGATCTTGGTTAGTTCTAAGTAAAATTTTTTTTAAATTTTTTGTATTTTAAGATATGTATTTTGATTTATTTAGACCTATGTTTGTCTGTCTGTCTGTCTGTCTGTGAGTACATGATATAGGTGTGTGTGTGTGTGTGTGTGTGTGTGTGTGTGTGTGTGTGTATTCTGTGCTTATATTCCAGAATTTCTGCTTTTACCAGAAAGTCATATTGGCTCATATAAACTGGAGATAGAAAGGGTTGTGAGAATCCCAGCTTGATACATAGTTGCTGAAAACTGAACTTCTTTGCTCAAGAGTGTGCAGCAAGCACGTCTTACCCCTGAGTCATCTCCCCACGGAGCCATCTTTTATCATAAGAGAAAGAGTTACTTAAGTGGAAAAATATTTAAAAGAAAAGGAAAAACTAAGACAGGCTGGAAGCAGTAGCTACAGTGAAAAGTCAATGGTAAAATATAAGGGAAATGGGTAGAAATTTATGAATGAACTACCAAACCCCAAAATTAATCAGGGACCAGGCATTTATTCCAGCTGCACTCTCTCGCTCCATCATTGTTTTCCATCTCTGTAGATTTCCACCAACAAAGAAATATACTTTGTCCTTCTCTCTTCTTTCTTGAGTGGTGTTAGCAGACTGAAGAGGGGTCTTCATCAACTGTGGTGATATATTTTACATTCTAAGAGACTGAAACTTCAGCTGGACCTCACAGCCAGAGTTGATCATACTCCCTGAGGTCACTTAACACTTAAGACTGCTATCCTACTATGTACTCGACCTGCTTGTTTAGTTTGCCTTTAGGGGACAATATAACCGCACACCTTACTTCCTTGGATTATTCACGGAGTGAACTTTTACAGCCTAAGCTAATGCAGAACTGTGACCTCAAAGTGTGTACTGTCTTCTTCCCCTAACCTAGAGTGATGCTGACATGTTTTAATCATTGTTTGCCGAGAGCAGCAAAAATAGAAGATGACAAAAAGAGGAAGGGATTTAATTTCATTCCTTAAGGTGACACCCACACATTATTATTGACTCAGAATTTGTTATTAATGCATTCAAATCAACTGCGATAAATGGTTGTTCTTTGTGTGACAAAAGTTTGTTCCTGGTACATGTCTTATTATGAAGATTTATTGTATCAACATTATAGAGGGCATTTACACACTTAATGTATATAAATCAACTACTTTATGTGGCTTCTTGATACAATCCAAAGATGTAGAAATCCAGAATTCTGTGAAGCTATAGTCAAGTGTAATGTGGCATACTCTTTACAGTAAATTTTATAATAATTCTTTCTCATGACCTTTTATTATCATCTTCGTCTTCATCTGTCTCAGTTACTTTTCTATTGCTGTGCTAAAGATACCATGACCAAGGCAACTTATCAAAGAAACTGTTTGTTAGAGGTTTGCCTGAGTAAGGTAACCCAATCTCAAAAGAACTCACATGATATGCACTCACTGATAAGTGGATATTAGCCCAGAATCTTAGAATACCCAAGATACAATTTGCAAAACACATGAAAATCAAGAAGAAGGAAGGCCAAAGTGTGGGTACTTCATTCCTCCTTAGAATAGGGAACAAAATACCCATGGAAGGAGTTACAGAGACAAAGTTTGGAGCTGAGAGGGAAGGATGGGCCATCCGGAGACTGCCCTACCCAGGGATCCATCCCATAATCAGCCACCAAACGCAGACTCTATTGCATATGCCAGCAAGGTTTACAGTTTCAAACAGAGTCCATGACCGTCATCGTGTGGAGCATGGCAGCGGGCATAGTGCTTGACCAATAGCTAAGAATTCACATCCTGAGACACAGCGAGTGCTAAACTAGGAAAGGCTTGTGCTTTGGAAACCTCAAGGCCTACGCCAGCGATACGCCTCCTCCATGGAGGCAACACTGACTAATTTTTTCCAAACGATACTACCAACTGAGGACCAAGAATTCAAATATAAGAGCCTATAGAACCCACTCTCATTCAAATCACCATGCCCTTTCTTGATTTCCATGCTAAACATTCTTGCACAGTGTTTCTTATAGCTTGTACATGTATACATTATAGTCTAAGGTAACACGTGAAAGAAAAATGTGGGCTTTGGGTAACTACATATTTTACTTTCTATTGACTTCCTATCTAGATTGTAGCTTCCACTCCCTTATCTCCTCCGAGTTCCTCCCTCTCCCATCTCCCTATCCATGCCTCCTCCCATTTTCTCTAGAAAAAAAAGGGGAGGTCTCCCATGGACATCAACCAGCCCCAGCATATCAAGCCACAGCAAGACTAGGCACATCCTCATCCAATGACACTAGACAAGGCAGCCCAGTTAGGGAAAAGGACAATGTAGTCAGAGGCAGCCCCTGATTCCCCTTTGGGAGTTCCACATGAAGACTCGGGTGTACAACTGTTACATATTTGCAGAGGACCTAGGTCTAACCCATTCATGCTCTCCAGTTGGCAGTTCAGTTTTCAGGATCACTGTGTGCCCAGGATAGTTGACTCTAGATTTTCTTGTAATGCCCTTGATCTCTTTGGCTCCCTCAGTCCTCCCCCATACCTCAACAAGATACCCCAAGCCCTACTCAATGTTACGCTGTGTCTTAGCATCAGCTTCCAACAGTTGCTGAATGAAGCCCCTCGGATGACATTTAGGCTAGGCTCCTGTCTGCAAGTGTAGCAGAATATCATCAGTAATGATGGGTGTCAAGAGGGGTGGGCTGCCACTCATGGCACGGGACTCAAACTGGGCTAGTCATTAGTTGGCCCTTCCCTCAGATTCTGTATCATCATCCATCTGTGCACATCCTATAAGCAGGGCAAATTGTTGGTCTAAGGTTTAGTGGTTAGGCTGATGGCCCCAACCCCACCCTAGGAAGTCTTGCTTTGTTGTAAGAGATGGCTGGTTAAGGTTTTATATCTCCCATTGCTAGGAGTCATATTAGGGTCACCTTCATAGATTCGTGGGTGGTTCCATTAGCTTTGGTTTCTAGCTTGTCCCAGAGATGTCCCCCTCCAATCCAGTTGTCTCTCCTAGTACTCTCTCCTTCTATCATCCCTCCACCTCATCCCTCTTGTTCCCATCCCCCTCCCCTCCCTGACCCAGTCCTCTCCTTCCATCCACAACCATGTCTAACCTATTTCCCCTTCTCAGTGAGATTCAACTGTGCCCCTTTGGGCCCTCCTTGTTACATAGGTTCTTATTGTCCTGTATTGTATGACTAATATCCAATTATAAGTGAGTATATACCATATTTGTCTTTTGAATCTGGGTTACCTCATTCAGGATGATCTTTCTAGATCCACCCATTTGCATGTCAATGTCCTGTCTGTCTCAGTGTTTCATTGCTGTGAAGAGACACTATAAAGAAGTCAGATTTTATAAAGAACAACATTTAATTGGGGCTGGCTTAGAGTTTCAGAGGTTCAGTCCATTATTATCATGTAGGGAAACATGGCAGCATCCAGGCAGGTATGACACTAGAAGAGCCGAGAGTTCTCTATCTTTAGTCAAAGGCAGCCAGAAGAAGACCTAAATCATACTGGCCGAACTTAAACATATGAAGAGACCTCAAAGCCCTGCTTCAAAGTGTCACACTTCATCTAACAAAGCTACACCTCTTCCAATAAGGCCACACCTCCTAATAATGCCTCTTCCCATGGGCCAAGCATATTCAAACTGCCACATTATCAATGTTTTTAGTGGCTCAATAATACTCTATTGTGTAATGAAAAATAAACCACAATTTATTTATCCACTCTTTAGTTGAGGAGCATCTAAGTTGTCTCCAGTTTCTAGCTATTATGGATAAAGCTGATACGAATATAATTGAGTAAGTGTTCTTGTGGTATGGCAGAGTTTCTTTTGTGTATGTGTCCAGGAGTGGTATAGCTGGGTCTTAAGATAGATCTACTTACAATTTTCTGAGAAAGCACCAAGTTGATTTCCAAAGTGGTTGTACAAGTTTGCACTCCCACTAGCAATTGAGAAGTGTTACCCTTGCTCTACATCTTTGTCAGCATGAGCTGTCTCTTGAGGTTTTTTTTTTTTTTTTTTTTTTTTTTTTTTTTTTTTTTTTTTTTTATCTTAGCCATGCTGACAGGTGTAAGATGGGACCTCAGAGTTGTTTTGATTTGCATTTCCCTGATGACTAAGGATGTCGATCATTTCTTTAAGTGTTTCTCAGTCATTAGAGATTCCTCTGTCAAGAATTCTCAGTTTAGAACTGTACCACATTTTTTAATTGGATTATTTGGTTTGTTGATGTCTAGTTTCTTGAGTTTTATATATTTTGGATGTCAGTTCTCTATCAGATGTGGAATTGGTGAAAATCTTTTCCCATTCTCTAGGCTGCTACTTGTTCTTTTGAGCATATGCTTTGCCTTAAAGAAGATTTTTGGTTTCATGAGGTTCCATTTATTAATTGTTGATCTTTTTTGGTGTTCTGTTCAGGAAGTTATCTTCTATATCAATGCATTCAAGACTATCTGTTCTATCAGATTTAGTGTATACATTTTTTTTTTTTTTCGTTTTTTGAGACAGGGGTTCACTGTGTAGCCCTGGCTGTCCTGGAACTCACTTTGTAGACCAGGCTGGCCTCCAACTCAGAAATCTGCCTGCTTCTGCCTCCCAAGTGCTGGAATTAAAGGCATGCGCCACCACTGTCCAACTCTAGTGTATACTTTATGTTAAGATATTTGATCCACTTGAACTTGAATTTTGTACAAGGTGATAGATATGAATCTATTTGCATTCTTCTACTTATGCCTCGACATGCAGGACTAATCAGCAAGGGTTTTGAGAGAAGAAGTGAGAATGGAAGGGACAGGAGATGCAAAGAACGGAGACAAGACAAAAATCTGATCAAGTCTCATTTACTCTTTGGAAACAGAGGACTTATAAAGCTACAAACCACAAACGGTATTTGCTCAGGGGCACAGGCCAAACTGGTTTTATTGCTTAGTAACACATTGATGTCAATGGAAAGTCCCCATTGTAAAATGTCCTGAGTCAATTGTGGAACAGAAACGAGATAGTAGAAGAGACAAATGAGTGTTATTCATAAGATAATGGCCCAGGGACAAGGTTGAGGCTGAGATGCCAGGGACTTTGGGTCCCCAACATACTTGCAAGCCACAATTCAGACCAGTACCATTTGTTGAATATGCTTTCTGTTTTCCATTTTATAGTTTTGGATGTTTGGTCAAAAATCAAGTGTCCCTAGATGTGTGGATTTGATTCTAGTTCTTCTATTAGATTTTATTGATTAACCTGCCTGTTTTTATTCCAGTAACATGGTTTTACCACTATTTCTCTGTTGTATAGCTTGAAATCAGGAATGGTGATAACCTCTAGAGATTATCTCTACAAGATTGTTTCGGCTATCCTCAGTTTTTTTGTTTTTTGTTTTCATATGAAATTGAATATTTTTCTGTCATGGTTTGTAAATAATTGTGTTGGAATTTTAGTGGGAATTGCATTGAATCTGTAGATTGCTTTTGCTAGAATGGTCATTTTTACTATATTAATGCTATGTATGAGTATGGGAGATCTGTCTGTCTTCTGATACCTTCCTCAGGTTTTTTCTTCAAATATTTGAAGTTTTTGTCATATAGTTATTTCACTTGGCTTGGTAAGAATTGCACAAAGATATTTTATAGTATTTGTGGCTATTATGAAGGGGTTTGTTTTCCTAATTTCCTTCTCAGACCATATGCCATTTGTAGTGAGCTGCTGACTCTTTAAAGTTACTTTTGTATCCAGTCACTTTGCAGAAGGTATTTATTATGTATAGGAATTTGCCGGTATAAATTTTGAGGTCATATATATGTGTACTATAATATCATCTGCAAACTGTGATAGTTAAACTTCTTCCTTTCAAAATTGTATCCTCTTGATCTCCTTTAGTTGTTTCACTAGTTAGTTGCTCTAACTAGGACTTCAAGTAATATATTGAAGAGACAGGGAGAGAGTGGACAGCCTTGTCTTGTCCCTGATATTAGTCCAATTGTTTTAAGTTTCTCTCTATTCAGTTTTATGTTGCCTATTGACTTGCTGTATATTGGCTTTATTGTATTTAGGTATGTACCTTGTATCCCGTATGTCTCCAAGAATTTTTACATGAAGGGATTTTGGATGTTGTCAGATGCTTTTTCAGTATGTAATGAGATGATCATGTGATTTTTCTTTTGCGTTTGTTTATGTGGTAGATTACATTGATGGATTTTTGTATATTGAACCATTGTGCATCCTTGGGATAAAACCTTCTTGATCATGTTGGATGTGTTCTTTGATTTTGTTTGTGAGCATTTTATTGAGTACTTTTGCATCAATGTCCAGAATAGAAATTGGTCTCAAATTCTCTTTTTTGTTGTTGAATCTTTGTATGGTTTCAATATCAGAATGACTGTAGCCTCATAGAATGAGTTTCACAAATTTCCTTCTGTTTCTATTTTGTGGAAGAGTTTGAGGAGTATTGGAATTATTAGGTCTTCGTTAGAAGTCTGGTAGAAGTCTGTGCTAAAATCATCTGGTCCTGTTTTTTTTGTTGTTGTTGTTGTTTGTATTTTGTTTGTTTGTTTTCTTTTGATTGGAAAACTTTCAATGACTGCTTTTATTTTCTTAGGAGTTATAGAACTATTTAGACAGATTTTCTAATCTTCATTTAACTTTGGTAAGTATACCTGTCTTGAAAAAAATCATCCATTTCATTTAGATTTTTCAATTTTGTGAAATAGAGGTTTTGATGTAAGACCCAATGATTCTTTAAATTTCCTCAGTGTCGGTTGTTCTATCTCTCTTTTGATTTCTGATTTTGATAATTTTGGTATTGTCTCTCTCTCTTTTAGTTAGCTGGGTCAAGGGTTTGTCTATGGTGTTGATTTTCTCAAGGAACCAGCTCTTTGTTTTATTGGTTCTTTGTATTATTCTATCTGTTTCTAATTGACTGATTTCAATCCTGAGTTTGATTATTTTCTGCTGGGTGTGCTTGCTTCTTCATTAATATGAGAACTCTCTAATTTCTTCATGAATGCACTTAGTGCTATGAACTTGCTTCTTAACATTTCTTTCATTGTATCCTATAAGTTTGGGTATTTGTGGGTATTTGTGACTTCATTTTCATCAAATTCTAGAAAGTTCTAAATTTCTTGTCTTCATTTTTTTTTCCTTATCCAATGATTCTTGAATAGAGAATTGTTCAATTTCTACGAGTATGTTGGTTCTCTGTTGTTTTTGTTGTTGAAGTCCAGCTTTAATCCATGGTGGTCTGATAGGATACAAGGAGTTATTTCAATTTTCTTGCAACTGCTGAAGCTTGCTTTGTGGCCAAGTATATTGCTGATTTTGGAGAAGGTTCTATGATGTGTTTAGAAGTTCTAATCTCTTTTGTCTGGGTGAAAATTTCTGTACATATCTGTTAGGTCCATTTGATTTGTAACTTCTGTTACTTTCGTTATATCTGTTTAGTTTCTGTCTCGAAGACCCGTCAATTGGTGAGAGTAAAATGTTGAAGTCTCCTACTATTAATGCGTGGGGTTCAATGTATGATGTAAGCTTTAGTGTGTTTCTGTAAGGAATGTGAGTGCCTGTGCATTGAGGCATATGCATTCAAATAGAGACTTCATTTTGGTGGATGCATCTCTTTTGATTATGTGGTTGAAAGTCTATTTTATAAGATATTAGAATGGCTACTCCAGCTTGTTTTGGGGGGTCTATTTGCCTAGAAAACATTTTCTACCCCTTTACTCTAAGGTAATGTCTATCTTTGTTGCTGAGGTATGTACCTTAGAGCAAAATGTTGGATCCTGTGTGTGTGTGCATCCACTGTTACCCTGTGTCTTTTTATTGAGTATTTGAAACTATTGGTGCTGAGGGATATTAATGAGCAATTATTGTTAGTTTATGTTATTTTGATGTTGGTGGTAGTATTATGCATGTGCACGTGTGTGTGTGTGTGTGTGTGTGTGTGTGTGTGTG
>NC_034594.1:48801339-48822925 GCF_900095145.1 Mus pahari
GAGAGAGAGAGAGAGAGAGAGAGAGAGAGAGAGAGAGAGAGATAGAGAGAGAGAGAGATTCTCTTCCTTAGGTTTTGCTAGTGGTGTGGAATTATTTCCATTGCTTTCTTGTGTGTAGTTACCCTCCTTTGTTGGCGTTTTCCTTCTAGTATCTTCTGTAGGGCTGGATTAGTGGAAAGATATTGGTTAACTTTGGTTTTGTCATGGAATATCCTGTTTTCACTGCCTAGTGTGATTGAAGATCTTGCTTGTTATGATAGTCTGGGCTGGCATCTGTAGTCTTTTACAGACTGTATGACATCTGCTCAATCCCTCTGATTTTTAGAATCTGTTGAGTAGTCTGGTATTATTCTAATAGGTCTGCCTTTATATGTTACTTGGCCTTTTCCCCTTGTGGCCTTTAATTTTCTTTCTTTGTTCTGTACATTTAACCTGATTTTCTCTATTTGATGTTGTATAAACTTCTTGTACATTTACAGGCATCTCTTTCTTTAGGTTAGGGAAATATTCTTCTATAATTTTGTTGAAGATAATTTTTGGGCTTTTGAGTTGGTAGTCATCTTGTCTTCTTATTATTCTTGGTTTGATCTTTTCATAATGTCCCAAATTTCATGAATGTATTATGTTAGAAACTTTTTAACTTTAGAATTTTTCATTGACCCATGTACCAATTTCTTCTGTAGTATCTTTTATGCTTGAGATTTCTCCTTTATCTCTAGTTTTCTGCTGGTGATATAAGCATCTTTATTTTCTGTTCTCTTTTCTAGGTTTCCTATCTTCAGGGTTGCATCCATTTGTGTGTGTTCTTTATTTCTTTTATTTCAATTTTTAGGTCTTGAAGAGTTTTATTCATTTCCTTCACCCCTTTGATTGTATTTTCCTGCATATCTTTATATTTATTTGTCTTCTACTTGTTTGCTTATATTTTCCTACATTTATTTAAAGAATTAATTTATTTTCTCTTTAAAGGTCTCTATCATCTTCAGATATATGAAATTTAAGGGATTTGTCTTGCTCTTCAGGTATGTTATGATATCCAGGGCTTGCTGTAATAGGAGAGTTGAGTTTTGATGGTGGCCTATAGCAATGGCTTTTGTTGATTTTGTTCTTGCACTGTCATTTAGACACCTGGTTGTTTCTGGTGTTGGCTGGCCTTGTAGTCCCTCATGGGAGCAGTTCTCTGAGATTGTAGGTAGAGCTTGTTGTTCCTGGTGGCAGCAGGCTTCCAGGGATTCAGCAGTGCTGGTGGTCCCTGATGGTTGCAGGCCTCTGTTTGTCCTGGGCATCAGTAGACCTCTAGGGATGCAGAATGGAGTTGTGGAACAGAAATGGCGTACAGAGTGGTCATGGTAGAGCTATGCTATGCTGATTTTTCCCAGAGGGGCTAGCAAACAGAGAATCAGGGTAGGAAGTATCACCTGGTAATCACTGATGGCTGCAGGCATCTGGGATTGTGATTAGAAGTAGGGAGATGAAGTACAGAAGGAACAGGGCAGGCATCAGGGCTGCTTGGTTTGTCAGGGACCCAGCAGGCTAGGATTTGGGGCTAGGGGAACTCACCTAGTTGTCAAATTGATTATTTTTATTTACAGATGACTTTTCTATTTTATATATTCACCACATACTTTTATTTAGCTGTAATAATAAATGTTGTGTTGTAAATGAAATAACTGCTTTCTTAACTCCTCTGTGAATTCAATCTTACAAGGTCTTGTGAACTCAATTTCAGACACTGTCTCTCTCATGCGTGGTTTCTCCCTGTCTTTATCCTCTCTATTGCCTGTTAGTTCTTGAGTTTCATGGCATCCTTCTCACCTAAGTAGCCACACATCTCTTGATTTTTCAGCCTGGAACAATAGGTTTCTACCTCTAAGGCTTTTACCTCTGTGAGGTGATTCACCATCCCACAATGCTAACCTGATAACTGACAATGTCATGTGCTATGGCCTGCATATTTTGCCTGTTAACCTGTTATGATGACCGATCTATTGTATTCTTAAAGGCTATGGTGAGTGGACATGAAAATACAAAGTGTGACTAATGAACCTATGAGCTATGAGACATTGACACTTGAGAGTCCTCTTTATTAGAACATAAACTAGACCATGTTGTTTGAAACAGTTTGATTAAGCATTTTATTAGGGACTCCACCATCATGCTCCCTAGATATTCTTCCTACTTGGTATAATCTTTAAAATGTGGTCCTGCTACCCTTTCTGATTTCTAATGCAAAAGAGCACTGACCTTTCGATCACTTGATTCATATTATGTGTTAGAAAATTAAAACCATCCATAGTCTAGTGCATTTTTCACTAATTTTTACTGATCCTTCAATCATATATGGAGTTCCACAATCAAAGCATCATGATTGACAGCCTTGCTTTTCTTTACTACACTTGCCTGGCGACTGAGTAGTAGCTCCTTGCTTTGCATCTGTGGCAAACACTGCAGGGAAGCACAGATCAACACCCCATTCAAGGGAAAGCCCATTGCTTACCTGTAAGGACCATCTGTGAACTCCTTCAGAGTGATCTCAGCTTGATTTGAGGCCATGAGCTCTTTAGAGGAGTCTGAGCTGATGATTACTTCAATGGGTATGCCTGTACTGGATACTCTTTGATCCAAGGCTCTCTGTTGGTTTGACAGAGACTGTGTTGCAGTCTGGCAGTTCTTGATACCCAAACCTACCCCATTCCATTCATTCCTAAATGTTACTTCTTGAAATATTCTGCACTCCTCCATTTAGTGTGCCATCCACATACATGCACAATATTGACCTACTTTGGGGTCGTGTCATCCTCCTTAAAAAGCCAAGACCCAAAAGCTTTGTGTCCTGTCTTCTGAGAGCTACTGTTTGTGCCCTTTACCTGCCTGAATTGTTCATTCAGCAAATTTATGATCCTCAGTGTGGTCATATGCAGAGGACAGCACTAATACACAGCAGTCCTTACATATATGAATAAGTATGCTTCCATGTTTCTCTGAAGATTTTGAAAATAAATGTTCTCTTTTATAATATTCTCAGTGTAAAGAAAGGATAATAGAAGTAGTTTTATGTAGAATTTTGAGAAGAACAAATGGTTACAGTTTGTTAAATGTTCACTTTATGTCAATCTTTCCAGTTACGAATTTATTTCAGTTACTGGGCTAAATCAAGGGCACATAGCACACAGCTCATCATAGACTGAGTGGAAAAAATAGATTTTAAAATTTCGACAGAAACCTCACAGCCCACTTACATCCTGTGCTTCCTTACTCCCTCTCAGAGGGATTCTTGTGAAGACTCCTATTGCCTCATCATTTATTAGAATAATTTCATGATAGCTACTAATCACATGATTTGTTACTTGTTGGGGAATAAAAAGAATCAGAAAGCTACACAATCAAGTAGAAGCTTCTTTAGAGTCCAGTTAATAAATGTAGAAGATATCTAAATAGCAGAAACAAAGAGGAGCCTCACATTTGGAATTATTTAACGGTGCATCTCATGGTTTGGGCAATGGATTGAACTGGGCCATCAATGAAGATAAAGGATGGAATTGATGGAAATGCTAGCTGTCTGATCTGTGATATAGGAAACAGATAGGGGAGAAAAATTATATTTGAAAAGGGAATGTTCACCAGGCCTACTTCTAGACAAAGACCTGCAGATACCTTAGGAGTGCTAACGTCAAGAGAAATAATCTTCCCAAAGGAAGAGCACACCAATTATCCAATACCAAGTGCTTTACCTGAAAACATACATACAAGGAACAGTATACAGACTGAGTAGATTGTAATTATATAATTGGAATTATACATATATATTATATAGACATTTATATGTACACACACTTATGAAATTACACACATGTAACACCAAAAAAAGAGGCATATATTTGAAAAAAATAATGAAGCCCCATGGGAGGTCTTAGCGAGAGGAAAAGGAAGGGAAAATGATGGAATTATATTTTTGTTGCAAAAAGAAAATATTAAATATGAAAACTTTATATTTAAAAAAAGTTTAAACAAAACTTTAATTATAGAGTTAGCCTTGTGATCTGTTTGAGTAACACTGGTCTTGCTAGGAAATCATGTTTCGATTGCTCATCCATGAAAGTTAGTTATTATAAAAGGAAATTACTAAAGATTATTTTGCCCCAATTATATGTGATCTATTTAAAGAGAGAAATGAGGATAGAGACCATGAGAAAAGCGTGGGATTGTAGACCTGAAAGCAGTGAAAGGGATTTAAAATAACTTTATTTGGGAACTTTGAACATTTACGACATTACTGAGAAAGTTATTTTTGCCACAAGAAAATAGAAAGAAAAGACTAAATAAAGTCCACTTAACATCAAGCTTTATGTTCTTCTTTAGCACAATATTCATAATCTTATCTTTTGAGAGAGAATTGCAAGTGTCGAGCTGTCACTTGAATAAGAGGTCAGTCATAGTGTTTGATAAATTTCTAAAAGCATTGTACATGCTCACCTAGAAAACAGCTTTTCTTTTAAAAAAAAAAAGCCAACAGGCAAAAAACTAGAATTTATGCAAATCCCATATGGGATTTATGCAAATGCCATACATTTTGATAGTCAGAGAAAATAGATATTTTCCATAAAGTGCTTGAGTTGAGTCTGCCGCTCAAACAATATAGGTAATTGTAGAAAAAGTAGGGAAGCGAGATCCACTTCTCCCAGGCAGGCATTCACAAATCATGTTGAATCTGCCTCAGACCTAGCTGAGGAAAGTGCATCATTTTGAAAATTGCTGCTGAGTATGGATTTTGCACAGGACACAGCAGAGATTCTGGCATGGAGGTGACAGGGTCACTGGGTGTAAGCTCTTTAGAGGCACTTGTTAGAGTCTATGGAATAGCTGGCATCAGTTTCAGGAAGCAGAAAATTGCCCGACTCTGTTCTTACTTAGCATAACCTCAAGAAATCATGGCAGAGTGGACAGAACTTCTCCCAACTGGTTTGCAGTTCTAGGACTCTGGCTCTTGTCCTCATGTTGAATTAAAGGAAGGAAATGATCAATGGTCATTTTGGTTTTCACTGGTCTAAATATTTTCTGAAAATAATTCATAATAAAGGGTAACAGAATACTAAATACTTACAAAGATTTCAATTCCCAACTGAAATAGTATCCTTATATCTTGGCTTTCTAGAATCTTGCTATATAGTGATGTCAAGAGAGTTTTCTCAAAGGAAATTCTAGTTGTGGCACTCACTGTTTAAATATACAGTTTTCTCCTCTATTAAAAAAAAATACCTTTACTTTCTTAACTAATTAGCTAATTCAACTAATTCTCTATAAGAACCCATACAAAAATTTTGTTTCTTAAAGTAACAAAAAATTCTCCCTTAAAAAAATTTTTTTGAGGGTTTAGCAATGTGGTAGGTATTATTTAGCTATGAACTCCAGCTTGAGATTCCATGAGGATATGCAGCAGCTGAATGAAAGCTTGGGTGAGGCTAGAACATCCACATCTTAGGACCTTCAGGTTTGTAAGGTGTTGATGACATATGGGTTTTCCTCACAGTATTCTTTGAGCATGCTGATGACATGATGCCTAACATAGCCCACAGAGAGAGGCAAAGAGTGGCAAAATTATTTGCAGATGTGTATGACCCACTCTCAGAACTTTCTTCACTGCTTATATTATATTATATTATGAAGCAAAGGTTAGTTATGACATAAGAGGATGCAAGGGTCTTTGTGTATTATCACAGAGTTTAGCGTTCATGTTGATTTTCATTCACTTTGAATCAAACCCCAAAATCTTAGATCGCCAACATTTTTGATGCCATAAATGTGTCCTCGACTTCACGCTCTATCTGCCCACTCTAAGAATCTTTCAATAATCACAGAAAGAAAACATTTTTCAGTGATTCTAATGTGCCAGATTGCTTTCACTCTTTTCTTGGATCTTAAGTCTGAATCCTCCTCTTCATTCTTTAGGTGGGGTCTTTAGTTATTCTAATTACTGAAATGTTTCCCCTGACCTCTAAATCATAGATGAATGTGTCATAGGATCTCACTGTCTTATCTTTCATTTATGAGTGTGTGTATGTGTGTGTGTGGCTATATGCCATGTGTGTGCAGGTGCCCACAGAGGCAAGCAGATAGCATGGGATCCCCTGAAGCTAAAGTTACAAGCACTTGTGGGCCACCTAATGTGGGTACTTGGAGCCAAACTCAGGACCCCTGGATGGTAATCAAGTTCTCTTAACCACTGTGACCTCTTTATTCTAATATTTCTCTTTATATATCATAAAGTTGGAAAAAAACTGCTACACTAGGTTCCTGTGAGATAATATTGTTAATTTTTTAAGTCCAGAGATAAAGATCATAAATTTCATTTCAAATATCAATGATGAACTAGAAAAATGACTCTATTTTTTTCAAGATTACAAATCAATACTATGGCATTAAGTAAATTCATATATTTTAATTAAACTTTTCCTCCAAAATTATATTTTTCAAAGTTATGAAACTATAATAGTCACATTAATATAAACATACCCAAACCTTGCATATTTAAATGTAATATAACCCACATATTATTTTCCATATCCCAGTTTAAAAAGTGAATGACTTACAACATGGAAAATGTAGTATTACTAATTAAATGTCTGAAACAAAGATAACAGTCCAGTGAATTACAGGTGCCTTCAGTTGCTGAGCTACCATGCTAGCTTTGCAAAAGCTACATTTTTTTTAATCAAATATTACATTTGGTCAACTAATTCAAGTTGGCTATAGAAGTATTTAGCATATTAATACGTAAATATCATTTGAAATTCATGTGAATTTCATGCATGATTACACATGTATAAAAAGCTAAATAAAGAAGTGTAAAATACTCTAGTTGCTCTAATAAGATTATTGCTTTTGTATTACTTTACATCTGGATCACAGCTCCCTCCCTACTCTTCTCCCTGTTCCATCCTTACAAATCCCTCCAACCATTCCATCCTTTCATTCTCCTCAGAGAAAGGAGTCCCACTTGTGTACCACCCAACACTGGAACATCCAGTCCCAGTGTGACTAGGCACATCCTCTCCCACTGAGGCCCAACCAGGCAGTACATGTAGGGTGAAGGGAATCCAATGTCAGGAAGCAGAAATCAAGACAGTTCCTGCTTCACTTGATGGGGACCCACAAGATCACTAAGCTTCACATCTGCCACAAATATGGAGGGGAGACTAGGTACAACCTCCTTCTGCTCCCTGGTTGATAGCCCAGGCTCTGTGAGCCCATGATCCCAGGTTACTTGACTCTGTGGGTCTTTTTTGGTGTCCTTGGTCCCTCCAACTTGCTCAACTTGGGGAGTTAAAAACCATAATTTTGTGACTAAAGTATTAGTGACATTTAGTATAGATTAAACCCATCAATATATCTTCTATCCCTGCAGCTATAATAAATCCTTAGTTCCCTTTTTATTACCTTTGGGTAATTGTTTTACAGTGTCTTAGAATGTGCTCTAAATTGTAGATTCCATTGCTTGCTATCTCAGAAGCAATTAACTGGTGACACTTGAAGATGCAGAGTTCCCATTCAGTTTTAACATCAGAAAGAACTTAGTAGCAATCCAATTATTAAAGAGCTTGATTTTAGGAGTTCTTATAGGATGATCATTAAGAATTAAGAAATCATCTATTTGTCTTCTATGTAGCATCACCACAAGACAGTACATCTTCAGAGATCTACTCAAAGGGTATGCTAATATGTAGAAATGGTTATACATATTTAATAATAACAGGAAAAGCATATTTATAGCAGGAAACTTTCCTAAAAGGAGATTCTTCTTGGCCTTGTCTAGAGAAGCAATTCTATCATTAACTTTGACAGTCCATGTCTGAAATATCTCAGGAAGATCACTTGCCACAGAGGACGAATATCCTAAATATATAAAGAACTCAAGAAACTAGACACCAACCATCTAAATAGCTCAATTTTAAAACGGTACCAACTAAACAGAATTTTTCATTGCCATTTTATTTGTTTATATTCTAGATGTTCTTCCCTTCCACTTACCCCTCCCAGAATTTTTCATCCCATGCCCCCTACCCTTCGCCTCTGAGTGGGTGCTCCCTTTCCCCACAGGCATCGAATTTCCCTGACTCATCAAGACTACAGGATTAGGCACATCCTCTCCAACTGAGGCCATACAAGGCAGTTCTCTGCTACAAGGGGCCTCGGACCAGCCCATGTATGCTCTTTAGTTGGTGGCTTAGTCTCCGTGAACTACCAGGGGTCTGGGATAGTTGAAACTATTGGGGTTGCCATACCCTTAAGCTCCTTCAATCCTATCCCTAACTCTTTCATAGGGGTCCCTGACCTCAGTCCAATTGTTGACTCTAAGTATCTTCATCTCTTTCAGTCAGCTGCTGGTATAGCCTCTCAGAGGACAGCCATGCTAGGCTCCTTTCTGCAAATACAACATTGCATCGGTAATATTAGGGTTTGGAGCCCATCCATGGGATAGATCCTAAGTTGGGCTAGTCACTGGACAGCTTTTCCTTCAGTCTCTGCTCTATTTTTGTCCCTGCATTTCTTTTAGACAGAAACAGTTCTGGGTCAGAAATTTTGAAAGTTGGTAACCCCATCCCTCCATTGGGGACCCGGTCTACCTACTGTAAGTAGTCTCTTCAGGTTCTGTCCCTTCACTGTTGGGCATTTCAGCTAAGGTCACTTCCATTGTGTCCTAGAAGCCTCACATCTCAGGTCTCAGGATTCCCTCCACCTCCTACCCCCAGAACCTGCATATTTCCATTTATTCTCCTGGCCCTCTGGGCTTCTCTCTCTCCTTTCCTCTGAAACCTGATCCTACCTTCCCTTTCCCCTCCCCCTCCCCTCTCCTACCAGGTTCCTCCCTCCCTCTTAAAAGAGGAATCTTGAATGCCAAGAAGTACTTAAAGAAATGTCCAGTGTACTCAGTCATCAGGGAAATGCAAATCAAAACTACCCTGGGATTCCATCTTATCATCATCAGAATGGCTAAGATCAAAACCTCAAGTGCTGATGAGGATGTGAAGCAAGGGCCAGTACTGCTCCATTGCTTGTGGGAGTGCAACTTGTACAACCACGTTGGTTATCTATTATGAAATTTCTTACAAAACAGAATTGTTGTACCACAAGATTACTACTTTTTAACATTTGTCTTACTTATTGTTTTGTTCCTATGGCTACATTTCACATATGCTTATGTCCATTATTGTTTGATATTTCAACTCCACATGTTGGTTTACTTTTCTTTATAAAAGTCTAACTCGATCTGTGTCATATACTATCCCCAGGAAATGGCACATATTTAATAACTGTGATATATGGAAGCAGTTAATTATTGCAGATGTTGAAGAGTACACATTTCTTCCCATTGCCATGTTAGGTCCTGGAGAATGCACTGTTCCAGGAAACACTGCTTTTATAAACACAAAGTAATCAGTCTGTGTTAAAGAGTTTTCTATTGCTCCAAAAAAATACCATGACCCACACAACTTGCAGAAGAAATAGTTTACTGGGGCTAACAGTTTCAGAGGGTGAGTTTATGTCCGTCATGCTAGGTAGCACAGGAGCAGACAAGGTGCTGAAATAGCTAAGAAGTTACATCTTTTATCCCCATTAATTTGCTTATTTATAAACTTTACATCCTGACTGCAGTCCCCCCCTCCTTGTCTTGCAGTTCTATCCTCATGCCCTCCTCCCATCCCCTCTCTCCTTTCTCTGAATATACACGATAGTTGGTCAAACAGCTACCTTTCAGGCACGTGCATTTGTCCTGTGATCAAAAATATGTACCGTGTTTCTTGGGGATCTAATGTGTGCACCATGTAAGAGATAGAAGTATGAGAAATACAATAATTTGGACAAGATGATTTGAGTGGTCTATAGAGAACTCATAAAGATGAGGCAAAATGTGGAAGGACATTAGTAGTCCTTTGCTATAGGGTGTCACAAGGTACTCTGCAGTGTATATTGTTTAAGAGAAGAATAATGAAAAAAACAAAACAAAACAGAAATAAGTTCTCTGAAGGGCCACAGCTTGCAGGGAAGTAAAACACACTAAAAGCAACTGAAATGATTTTGGACATCAGCCACTATAGAAGGTATTAGACATAGGACAGCCACTCTCTCCTCTGGTACTTAGTTTCTTCTCATGCAGATGAGCCCAAGTATTGAAACAGTAAGTTCTGGTGAAGAAAGAGACAAGGAGTGACAGCTTTGTGATCCATCCATTGCAAGTCCACCTGGAGGAGAAACGATGAAAGCGGGAGAGCTCTGTGGCTTCTCTGTCGCGGGAGAGATCTGTGGCTTCTCTGTCAGAGCTGAGTGGGATGCTTTCTTACCATGAAACGGAATAAAATGTCATAAAATTTTGTCAATCACAGGAAAAACTACTTAAAAGAGAACCTGGACAGAGTAGCTAAGAAATGTGAGTGGCTTCTTGTCTTTCCCTTCTTCCTGGTTTAACCTAAGAGAAAAGAGAAAGTAGCCCGTTACACAGTCAGGAAGTAAAGGACAAGGGGCTTCACTGCAGAACACCACGAGAACGTAGGATAAACACATGCAGCGTGACTTTACAGTTACTGCATTTCTGCTAACCTCTGTCTTTGACTTTAATATCACTCCAGTTTTCCCACTGCCTGGTAATAACTAACACATCACCCCCACTATGTGTCAGTTAGTTCTAAAGTCTTTTCTGGCTGCTAATTCCTCATTCTTTCAATAACCCCATGCTGTCGGAATTGATGATATTCTGAATTGTACAGAGAAGAAACCTGAGGAACATAGGGATGCAGTTGTAACAATTTTGGATTTATTCTCAAATGCTCTGGTTCCAGAGACATGATCCTAACTACTCTTTATGCTATAATTAAAGGTACATTTTGTGTGTCTCGCTGTATTCTTAAATGATTTTCAGACACAGGGAGTGAACTACTTACTGAGATTTGCAGATTTTCTATCTTTTTCCCTTCTGTTGCTCAAACTTCCTTAGGATTTGAATAGCAAAAAATACATAATAACAAATTGTTTCCACAATTATAATCCCTTGTTCAGGATACAGATTGCTGGAACTGGCTGCCAGATTTATTGAAGAGCTTTAAAATGATTTGTCCCTCTCATAGAAGTTGCTTTGAAGTGTGGTGACACTGACTTCTATGTCGATCATGGCTTAGAGGAGTTCAAGAGCAGAAGATAGGGAGATTAGAAAGAATATTGTAAACTAGTGCTTGCTCCAGCTAGCTAATGGAAATGAGAAGGATTCATAGGAGATAGCCAGCCAGCCAGCCAGACAGACAGACAGACAGACAGACAGACAGGTGATAGAAAAAGTATTCGTAGATGTAAATATCTGACAAGTAAATGTAAGTCGGATTTATATATTGAAAGTAGAAATGACAAAATTTATTTTTCTATTAAAACTGTAATACTATATCATAGAATAATGATTAGATTCTATAATTCATAGCAGACACTTGGAAAGATATACTGTAAGTGGTTTAAAATATTTTCTGATGTAAGAACAGTTCAGATTTTAGCACTCTGGCTCTGTTCTGGGAAAACTGTATCATCCTTGCTCCCTCACAGCTTGGCTTGTGAAGCATCAATGCTTTCTCCATAATATCTTGAGTATCCTGAGGAGGATTCTGGTAAAGAAATGAGCATATTCCATGGAATTCATTCAGTCTCGATGCTATCTATCTTTATAATTATTTTTAAAAATCTGCCTGGCAATGATAATGTTCTTCAGCCTTAATTTTTACATGCCATTCCAGCCAGATTTCCCTCAGCAAATGCTAGGCTACCAAAGCTAGTTTATCTCTCTTAGATCAACAGGAAGGTCTTTCAGACTTTGCTAGCCACGGACAACACTATTTTGGAGATTCACAGAGAGGACCATTGTATCGTGAGACACCATCCTTCCCTATGAATGAGATGATGAGATAGCTGAAAAAAGTCAACTACAGACCGAAGTATTGGATGAAATAGGTAGTAAGAAGAAAACTTTATCAAAGGAAGCAATTATCTTAACCTACCCATAGATTTGAGCAAGGGTTTGCCATTCTGTGTAAATTTCAACATTTTACTTTCTGGGCTTTTTGTTGTTGTTTTGTTTTCAACATTTTGTTTTCTAAAATTTCAAATATTTTTCACATTTTGTTTTCTAACTCAGTGTATTTTGATCATATTCCCCTTCCCCAACACCTCCCATGTCCTCCCCACCTTCTCACCCACCCAACTTCATGTTCTTCTAACTCTCTACTAAAGAAACCCTCCAAAATGAAATAGAAAAATAAAAAAAAGTCATGACAAAAATGCCCAAATGAAATAAAAGGCACCCACGAAAGGCATGGAGTCTGTTTTGTGTGGCTAACTAACTACTTTTGAGCACTGGGGGTGCCCGGAGCATAGTTGATATATTCAGGGACACTCTACCGGAGAAAAGTGATTTTTCCTTTCCCAGCAGATATCAATTGCAAATAATTTCTTGGTTAGGGGTGTGAATTGGTAGACACTTTCCTTTCTCAGTGCTGGTACTTTTACACAATAACTAGTTTTGGTTCTCTTTCTTCCTTAAAAAAAAAAAAATGTGACTTGCTGAAGTCAAGTCAATTTGTCTTTTGTTACTAGATTGTGTTTATTTGAAATGCATTATATTTTGAAGATGTACTGACATTTTTTCAAATATATATTTCTATTTATAGACAAGAAGTAATATGTTATTTAAGATGCTACACAAACTTTGTCTATGTATCAAAATAATGACAGTTGAGTACTTTGCAGTTAATGCACAGCTCCAGATCACCAGAGCTTATCATGTTAAATCAATGATATACAAGCTAATTCTTAGGGGCAAGTGAGTAATATACAGAGTTGCAAACTGGAACAAACCTAGTGATCAAAACATTCTTAGGTTGAGAGCCATATAAATATAGGGGGAAAACTCAAACTTTTCTTAAAGAGGAATATCAATGGGATATTACTTAAGGAAAAACATCATTATTCCTGTGACTTCTTTTGTTAAAATAGAAGATAATAAATAAACTTTCCAAAATAGAAAGTTGATGTCTTAAGCCCCTATTGTTTTGGTTTCATTTATCACCATTTACCACTTGTCTACTGATGGGAAACCAGCTTTATCTTTGACTTGACTTGTAATTTTTTTTTTTTTTTTTGGTTTTTCAAGACAGGGTTTCTCTGTAGCCCTGGCTGTCCTGGAACTCACTCTGTAGACCAGGCTGGCCTTGAACTCAGAAATCCACCTGCCTCTGCCTCCTGAGTACTGGGATTAAAGGCGTGCGCCACTACACCCGGCTGACTTGTAATTCTTGAAGGTCAATTTAACGTCTCTCCGTTAATCTATCATTCTTAATTTCTTTCAAGTTCAACTGTACAAGTGAAGTGACACTGAACCGCATATTTTATGACTTGAATCTTCTTGTCAGTATTTTGTCATTAGTATCATTCAAACTTTCTACTTTACTTGCAGCCTATAGGACTTGAAGTAGTAAACAGAGCCAGAATTAAAATATAACCAGTGAAAATAATTTCTTTAGTCTTTTTTTTTTTTTTTTTTTGGTTTGGTTTTTTTGAGACAGGATTTTTCTGTGTAGCCCTGGCTGTCCTGGAACTCACTCTGTAGACCAGGCTGGCCTCGAACTCAGAAATCCACCTGCCTCTGCCTCCCGAGTGCTGGGATTAAAGGTGTGTGCCACCACGCCCGGCCAATTTCTTTAGTCTTAATATGGATGAGAGGAAGGCAGCTATATACCAGAGTTTCACTACTTCTCTTTAATCATCCAGTAATGTTTTCCTTCTCCTTTGGTTGACAGCTCATGTTCTTAATTATTCATCTGCTAGAGTTGGTTGATAGAAATGTAAAGATGGGCTGTTGTTTAATATTGATAAAGTTAAATGTTTCTGTGAAAAAGCCATTCAGTTTCCCTCCCTCCTCTCTGCTGCCTGAAAAACTCCCACATATAAGGCAGCCACTTTCTGTCTTCAGTGTTCCTAACAACCTTCATGACCATCCTAATGGAATGAAGATTCTAACTTAGTAGGTTTAGAAGAATCCTCAAATTCTGGTATTCCTGTGCTTTTCTAGTGCCACATTTTTAACAGTAAAGCTAAAATGAAGAGAAGGCTAGGAGTACTCTGAATATATTACTACTGTCTGGTCACCCTGTTAGACATCTTGCATCCTTTATCTGCTATTAATTCTCAGGATAGTTCTAGAAAGTATCTAATATTAGCCTGAGAAAATAAACAGATAAATATTTACCATAGAGAATAACAAACTGATCTCTATTCAATATGCTAGACATGGATTATGAGATTGCCAAATATCTGATGATTTTATTTTCCACTTTATAAAATAAGGATGAAAATATCTGCCTTGCAGGGCTCTCAGAAGGATATGAAATACATGTGAATCACTAACTTCAGTGTCTGGCCCAGTGCTGCTCTTAAGAATATATATATATATATATATATATATATATATATATATATATATTATTATATAATGTTAATATTATATATTAATATTATTATATTATTATATAATGCATTATATAATATATTACATATTAATATTATATAATATTAATATTATATATATTATACATGGATAAATTTATTTTTCCATTGGCATGATATTTAGTCATACCTCTTTTCCTAAAAACATTTTAGTAATAACCAATCATTGCACATTATGAATGAACTGACTTGTAGTTTTCATCCATCAGTGTTGGGCATACTGTGTCTATACTTTTCTCAGCACAGGAAAGAACAATTCAAGTTGTAAACCCTAGTTTGCAATCATTTAGTCATTATGATTAGCATATGTTGAAGTGGTCAGATTATCAACAGATCACACATTCATTTACATTAATGACTATTTGATCTTTTACAACAATCACACACATCTCCCCTGGAAATCCAAAGAATAAAAGAATCAGCTGGAGGCTTTTGATAGTTTATACATTATAGATTGTGAATAACCTACGATTACATTATAAACATTTTTTTTATAAAGGAAATAATACAAAAATGGAAAACTAAAAGCCTGTGTTTTAAATGCAATAAGCATTTCAGTATCTGAAAAGGAGTCACGAAAGTAGTGTAAGCATATTTTCCCCTTGAGCATGTAAAGGATTTACACTCTAATGATTAGAGACTGATTATAGTCAACTTCATTGACAAGTATATGCAAAGAAAAAATGCAAATGGCCAATTACGATTTGAAAAATGCTCATAAGTTATTAGCAGAATTACAAGTTAAATATGCAGGAAGATCTATGTCACTCCAGTGAGAATTGCAGACAACAAATCACAACAAATGATGGCGAGGATGTGGGCAAAACTTATACACTGATGATGGGAATGTCGAGCCACTATGAGATCCATATGGAGTGTTCTCAAAATGTTAGAATTATTTCTACCATATGTGACAGCTATATCATCCCTTGGTATTTGACAAAGGACTTAAAATCAACATATAGAGATACTTGTACACCATTTACAATAGCTGAGTTATAAAATTAGTCTATGTGTAATAAACTTATAACACAAATGGATAAATAAAATGTGCTGTATATACACTGAATTTCTCCAGTTATGAAGAATGTATGTCTTCCTAAGGAAAGTGCATGGTATCTGGAGTTAATTTTACTAAGCAATCTAAATAAGCCTCAGTCAGAAAGACAAATAATATGATGTATGTCTTCTCTTGGAGAGGGTTCCCAGGTTCTATAAGTAGGTAAAATCATGTATACATATGATGAAATTGGAAATGCAACTGAGAAACAACAACAGGCAACAGTAGGAAGAGGGAGGATGGAAAAGAGAGAAGGGAGGAGGGAGGAGGGAAGAGGTATGACAGAGGAGAGATGAAGTGATGCTTAATGTACAACACACACACACATGCACACATACATATATATATGCACATATATGCACATATATGTGTGTCTATCTATCAATCTATCTATCTATCTATCTATCTATCTATCTATCTATCTATCTATCTATCTACCAGAACTCTGTTCCTAAAACTAGGTTTAGGGTTAGAGTTAGGGTTAGTGTTAAAGTTAGGGTTATTTAAAACATACATACATATATGTGCATATATTATCTATAATATGTATTATACATGTAAAATATTTATATGCATAAATATGTAAATATAAAATATATATGGATATGTAGTACACACATGTAAATTTAAAAATAGGAATTATAGTAATAGATTTAAAATAATTATATGAGTGACAATGAAACTAGAACTTAGATTTTAAGTACTAAGTAGAGTGTAGAAATGAAAATCTTGGACTGTCAAGATGGCTTAGTAATTAAAGCACAGTTTCAGCAAGTCTGATGACCAGAGTACTGTCCACGCAACTCTTGTGGTTGAAGGAGAGAATAAAGAGTCAATCTCTCTCTCTCTCTCTCTCTCTCTCTCTCTCTCTCTCTCTCTCTCTCTCTCTCTTTTACAGTACCATGTATGATGTATCCCTATAAACTCTTCCTCAACTCTGTGTTAGCAAATGCATGTTACAATAATAAATTAAAATCTTTCATTTAAAATTCTTAGTTGGATGTGGTGACAAAAGCCTGGGATATCAGCAGTTGGGAGGCTAAGCAAAAAGGATTTTGAGTTTAAGGACAGTTTGGGCTATATAGTATAAAGAAATTTTAATCCAGTAGCCTGGCTACTTTGTCAAGAGATCACATCCAAAGCTATGATCCAGCTGGAATGCAGATATACCACACACCTTTTGTTCCTCCAACTGAATACACACCTTTAATCCTTCTGGGTGAAATACAGACACACCCATAATATACATATATACCTTTAATCCCAAAAAAATGACATCTAATTGATGGACAGACAAAGTGACCAATCAGAGAAAGATTTGACAGAATGAGTCAGAGATAGGATATGCCCAAGTCTCAGGAGAACACACAGGATAGGCTACTTAAGTTCAGTTAAGAAGAGTTCAGTTCAGTTCAGTCAGGTCAGTTGAGCAGTTCAGTTCATGGAGTTCAGAGGCAGTCTTTTCAGGCAGATCAGTTCAGTCAGAAGCCAAGAGAAGCTAATTTGAATCAGTCAGCTTGAAGAGGAGTGTGAACTAGAACAGCTCAGTTGACCAGCCTGTTAGAGTTTGGAGGGAGCTAGAAAGGGTGAGTTTATTCAGCAATAGGTCTCAGGGACTGAAAGATTCTAGGCCTAGATTAACAGATGGAGGCTGGATGCTTCCAGGCCGAGGCTTAAGGATAATCAGATGGAAATGCTCTGGGCTCAGCCCAAGCTAGGCATTTGTAAAGCTTCAGTACATCTCTCATCTCATGTCTTAATCTGGGGAAGTAAAAATGACATTTCCATTTACAATATGGTATAAACTTGTATCAAAAACTCTAAACAAAACCAACAAGAAAACCCATGAAATTTATTTGACTCACAGTTATGGATCTCGAAGATCAATGGACTGTGTCTGGTGATAGCTGCCTTGCTGGCAATGACCTGTGGAAGTATACAGCCACACATGTAAGAGAGAGAGAGAATATAAAGTTGCAAATTACCACAGCCACTGGAAGTTCTCAGAATATGACAATATTTCTATTTTTTCAGTCAGATTTTATATGCATTATATAACATTTTCCAAAAAGCCATCTTCTAAAAACTGAATAGGTTGTAGGTTTGCCTAAAATAAGATATTTTAAGCCAACTATAGTCTAATAAAAGTATTTTTGTTTTTTTAAAGTTACATTTAATTACTCATTTAGTGTTTTTATGGGGGTTTCTCTCTCTCTCTCTCTCTCTCTCTCTCTCTCTCTGTGTGTGTGTGTGTGTGTGCATGCATTTGTATGGGGAAAGTTGTGAACTCTTGCATGGAAGCAAGAGAGAGAGAGCACTGAGATGAAGCACTCACCTTGGAAGCACTCCCATTAAGGCACAGGATGTTCTAGTAGGTGAGACATACCATTTTACAGAAAACCCATTTAGCTTAGGCAGGAAACAACTCAAAGGGTTCAGGAGGTCCCTGAACTGACAGTGTCCCAGTGGCTCTATTCTATGAAGGAAGAACTGTTGAGAGACATTTTCTGAAAAAGCAATCCTCCTGGAAGCAGCAGAGATAAGCTGAGCTCCCTAAAAACAGCTCAAACCACTGAGCTAGCTGGAAAGGCTGTTTCCAACCTGCTGAGCTCCTTCAGGTTGTGTAGTGTGTTCCAGATGTTTGATGAACTGTCACCCATGTTGGGATGATGTTTCATGTGCAACTGTCTTTCAGTTATTTCTGCTCTTTTAAATAGCCCAATAAACATATTAGTTTAACAAGTTGTACACTGGTAGTTAGTGTGCAAGTTTCTTCTATCCTGAGTCTTCTGTGTCCAGGTCAGATTTTGACAAGGGTCACAGCAAGTGCAATCAATCCTTAAAGAGACACTACTATGCATTTGTAAGATGAACCTAAATGGAGTGCCCCACTACCAAAATAAACAAATTAATAAATAATTCATCACTGAATTTCAAGGTGATCATGCCAAAGTATATTTTAAGGAAATGTACAGAAGAAAGAGTTGGTTTATAGTGTTTATATGTGTTTTAAAGAATTGTGCTCAAGGTCAGAGCTAGCTGCTATTTTTAAAACAGCCAGGTGATGAACTTTATGCTTGTGATCAATGTCTGGACCAGTTCTAAGGGGAAACGTACAGCAGGATGGTCCAGAGAGTAGCCAAGCCATGTATGCTTCTAAGTCAAGACGAAGAGATTGAACAAAGTCACTTACTTAAAGATCATTTCATGAGATATTTCTTCTTCAGCATCATTACTAGATGTGGCCAGAGCTATGCCCATACCCTCTTACACACATCTGCCCATACAAATCCCTCTGCCCAAATATACTATACTGTCATAACATCTGAAAACTACCAACATGATGGGGATAGAAGAATCTGAGGACTTTCTTTTACTGACCAAGTCCAGTTATCTACTACAAATGTAGCAGTGGAGAAGAGATAGGACACTGGAGGCCACTCGTGTTCCTCAGTGACTGATAGTCATCAGTGTACAAATATCTAGCTCCATCACCTGGGCTGGTTAACAGGGAGGCATGTTCTACAGAGCCAAATGATAGCTTAATTAATAAGTACACTCATTAACTATCTTTCTTTTCTAGGATTGTAATTACTATGGGTAAGATAAAACATATACAAGCACATTATTTATGAACGATGTTTATGAATGTTAACATCATTATAGAATATTAGTTGCCAATTCTTGCTTCAAAAAAGTATTTGTGATTTTAGTAGCTGAAAGCCATTGTGATCAAATGTTGGACAATATGGAAATGAGTTGGCAGCTTGCCTGCCTGTGTCTGAAATTGCCCCACAGGCATCACACTATGCTGGTCAGTAATTGGCATTTGGCATTCGCTTTGAAGGTTTCAGGAGGGAGAGTAGCAGAAGTAGCCATGTCAAGGATGAGTGGCTACTTGGTTTCATTAGTGCGATCGCACTCACATGGTTTGTTTGAAAAATGCCCAGTACTGCTGGGCAATTTAGTGATTCTGACTGAAGTGGAGCTCTCTGCTAGGAAGTTGGGAATCTTAATGTGGGAGGGAAGCCAAAGTCAGATTGTTTTGTTGTGATTCAGTCCATCCAGGGTAAGGGCTTTCAGAAGGAAGTAAGGACTACAGAAATACTAATTACCCTAATCTATAATGTTAACATTGAACACATGCTTGGGGTATAATTTTTTTCTTTAGAAATTTGACAAACTTTTTTTTCAGATACATTCAATCTCAGTATCAATTGTGATTTGTATTGATGGAACTCTAATATTATAAAACCGCAATATCTGTTTCTTATGACATCAGAATATGGACCAGAAATTTAAGGTAATAGTGTTGCTGCACATTTATAGGAAAAAATCAATTATTAGATCATTTTATATAATATGGATATGTCATTTTTTCACCCAGTTTCATTCACTGAATATTGTAATGGGTCATTTGTATTAGTAACTTGAAATTAAAGTGTTTGAAAAGTACTGAGCAAAACACCCACATTTGTGAAGACAAATTTGAGCAAAAGTTAGGAAGAATGTTTATGAGTGATAAGTGGTACAAACACAATACACAAAGAGAAGGGGAAGGGGGAGAGGTAGGAGAGGTAGAGGGAAGAGAGGGAGGGGGAGAAGGAGGGGAAGGGGGAGAGGGAAGAGAGGAATGGGGAAGGAGAGGGAGGGTGAGGGAGAGTGGAGAGGGAGGGGAAAGGAGAGAGAGAAAGAGAGTCTTAGAGATTGTGAATGGCCATGTAGAGGTGGGTTTGGAAGTCTAAACCTTACAAGGGTGTTCAAAGGGAAAAAGTCACCATATGTACTGACCAAACCCCAAACGGGCTGAGAGACAAACACCTGAAGGATGACAGAAGACACATCAAACAGAGGGGGCACGACTGATGCAGAGATGCTAATGAGGACATGTTTCCTTTCCGTGCACCAGTGAGGTTGGTACGGCATGAATGAGAAAGGGAGAAAGAGCAGGTAGGTGAGCCTGCTCCCAGAGGACCCGAGAGACTTCTGGTTTTACTTCACTTTCTGTTGCTACAATAAGACATTATGATGAGAAAAGAACGTTGGGGAGGAAAGGGTTTGTACAGCTTACATTTCCACATCATAGTTGATCACTGAGGAAGGTTCTTTCCTGAGGTCAGGGCAGGAATCTGGGGCAGAGATCACGGCACAAAGCTGATGAATGGATTGCACACATGTTTACTTTCTACTAGCGTTAGCATGGAGCTCACATCCATCTGCCTAGGGTTTGACTGTCTTATGTCAATCATCAATAAAGACAGTTCCTAGCACAAATGGCCACAGGCCAGATTGGTTTAGACAATTCATCACTTGAGATTTGTCCTTGTTTGGTGGGTGTAAGTTCTGTTAAGTTGTCATAATGTCTCACTAGGACATCAATCTTAAGGACTTCATGTTTATTTCTGAGTTCCATATGAAGACACCTAACATTTGTGATAAATCGACATACATCATAGTATTCTTGATCTGTTCAATCTGTTATTATCAATCGTTGG
The DNA here is from genome assembly GCF_900095145.1 of Mus pahari. Taxonomy (NCBI): domain Eukaryota; kingdom Metazoa; phylum Chordata; class Mammalia; order Rodentia; family Muridae; genus Mus; species Mus pahari. Next base: position 48,822,427 of record NC_034594.1, read on the forward strand.
CAAATGTCTTTAAAATCCAGTCTTAGTGACTTCACACACACACACACACACACACACACACACACACACACACACTCAATTTGTATCTGTTTTTCCTGTTCACATAAATAAATGAATGTGTGTTCAGCACTAGGGAAGTCATAGCTGAGCATCCACACTTGTATATCATTTGGTCCCTCAGAGACCCAACCCCCGAGCTTCTACTGTTTCTTCCACATGCTCTGCTATCAACCTTGAGAGGAGCATCCTTGTGAAGTCATGTGTTACTTTGTCCTATAATCCACATTACAAAACAAACAAACAAACAAACAAAATGATCAAGTCACATGGATAAACTGAGCAACGAAGGGGTAGGGAGGTATTGTCTAATGTGTGTTCAAGAGAGCACTTAGTGCTTCTTCTGCAGGATATAGAAACACTGACAGAGACTCTAAATAGAAGGCTGATGCATTTGAGTGTGTGTGTGTGTGTGTGTGTGTGTGTGTGTGTGTGAGAGAGA